>NC_054554.1:18288784-18548784 GCF_017654505.1 Polyodon spathula
AGTCTTCCATGAAGGCCACTTCTGACCAGACTTCTCCAGACAGTAGATGGGTGTACCAGGGTCCCACTGTTTTCTGCCAATTCTGAGCTGATGGCACTGCTGGACATCTTCCGATTGCAAAGGGAAGTAAGCATGATGTGTTTTTCATCTGCTGCAGTAAGTTTCCTTGGCCGACCACTGCGTCTACGGTCCTCAACGTTGCCCGTTTCTTTGTGCTTCTTCAAAAGACAGCACATCTGGAAACCCCTGTCTGCCTTGAAATTTCTGCCTGGGAGAGACCTTGCTGATGCAGTATAACTACCTTGTGTCTTGTTGCTGTGCTCAGTCTTGCCATGGTGTATGACTTTTGACAGTAAACTGTCTTCAGCAACCTCACCTTGTTAGCTGAGTTTGGCTGTTCCTCACCCAGTTTTATTCCTCCTACACAGCTGTTTCTGTTTCAGTTAATGATTGTGTTTCAACCTACATATTGAATTGATGATCATTAGCACCTGTTTGGTATAATTGTTTAATCATACACCTGACTATATGCCTACAAAATCCCTGACTTTGTGAAAGTGTACCTAGAAGAATTGATGCTGTTTTGAAGGCAAAGGGTGGTCACACCAAATATGGATTTGATTTAGATTTTTCTTCTGTTCACTCACTTTGCATTTAGTTAATTGATAAATATAATTGTGGCAGAGCAAGGCTCTGCCCTTTTTAAATTGACAGGGATGGGGTTAATTTCCCCTACCTGCCTGGGTTTATTATGTTCAAGTGGCTGGGGTTGATTAGTTGATTAGTTTAATTAATGATCAATCAGCACCCAGCCACCTGACATAAAAGGAGGCCTCTGCTTCTCATTTGGGAGGAGGGAGCTGAGGAAGCAGGTTAGTTTTGTTTGGTTGTCTAAATCTTTCTAAATCCAGTGAAGGCATTGCCCAGCCTGGAAATCTTTATTTTTGTAAGTTTTGCTTTTTGTATTTTTTGTTATTTGTGTTTAAATATCTTTATTTTTGCCCCTGTGCCTTTTTATTTTGTGTTTATTTATAATAAAAGTATATTTTTTTTGAACTGCAGTATGTCTCTGGGCCTCTATCCACTGGCCAGCCTGCCACAATAATCTATTAATTTTTTTGAAAGCATTCTTACTTTACAACATTTTTTCACACCTGCCTAAAACTTTTGCACAGTACTGTATATATATATATATATGAACATTTATTTTACAAATCAAAACAAGAAAATGTAAATAAATAAACATGTGAGCAGACATTTGTTTACAACATACATATAACTGAAATGATAGAAATAAATTTTTAACTTTTCAACAACAATTGGTTTATCTCAGATGCACAAAAGCAACTGAACAACGTAGATAAATACACATAGAAGTACGGAAATGCTTAATCAGACACCTAATTGTACCCATAGTGTTGAAGAAAGAGCCTTAGCTGGGGTTTGGTGTTTTGTGGAAGTAAACAATACTGTTGAGAGAGGGTACAACATGACTACATGGCATTTCCCTCAGACCTCTAAGATATTCTTTACAGATTACATCAAGTCATTTGAAGGGGAAACAGGAGAGTTCGGGGTATCCCTCTCAATGTACTGATTATAAGAGTAAAGAAAAATGCATCCGTGATTATTTTCTGACAGAGGAGATTCAATTAGAACCTCAAAATATCACTGTTAATCCTTCAAAAAGACACATTTCCAAGATGTTTCTAATTCTTTCTGGGGTAAATTTGGTCAGAAAACAAACCCTTTAAGTACCATTTTGGTCAAAGATCCTGAACAGCTTTTGCTATATATTTTTTCTAAGAGCTATCAGGTTTCCCGTTGTTTCTTTGTTAGTGACACAGTGCCGCAGATTTTGTTACACACACACCCACAGGTAATGTAAATATCTTTATCGCCACCTTACATTTGGCTAGAAGTATATAATCTAATGGATCATCTACAGAATCATTGTCTATACCACGACAAAGACTCTGTTATCTTCATGAGTAAACCTGGTGAATGGGTCCCTCAGCTAGGTGATTATCTTGGGGAATTAACTAGCAAGCTTAAACCCAGTGAGTACATTACAGAATTTGTGTCAGGGGTCCAAAAACATATGGGTACGAGCACCGGTAAAACGTGTCTGAAAATAAAGGGTATTACTCTTAACACTTTGCAGTCCTATGTTGGTCCAGGCCTGACATTACAATTTTCCCTTTCCAGTCCGATGGCAAAACCTGTCTGACATCATCAAAAAGACGTAAAGTACATGTCTCTAGTTTTTGTTTTCTCCGGAAAAAGCTGAGAAAACCTTTCAATGGCCGAGTGAGACCAATAGGAGCCGAATGAAACTGAAAAAAAGGATGTGTCTCATAGCTCCATCCACTACAGAGATAACACGGACATAACAAAGGTGGTAGCTGCTTCTGCATCCAGCGCTCAAAGAATATCACAGACATTTGCAGAGCTTTTTGAGATGTTATAGTAATAAAATATTGACTTGGATCACATTATTGAGGAGTTTGGTGATAAAATGAGTGATCAGGAGAGGATTTATCAGTATGGACATCTATAAAGAGGTATGTAAAAAATATAGCAAACAAGTGGTGGGGCTTGGCTGGAGATGCAGTACTGAGTATGTTGTATTTATCTTTCTGAAGGGAACGTGTATTGAGACCTGTTGATATTGTAGAAATATTGTATATGTATAGCACTTAAACTTGGTTATTTCTAATCTTTCATTTTTAATTGGTACAGTAGTCTTAGTTTCTGAGCTACTGAATTAGTGCCTGATTTGAATATTTATACATGCATATGAAAGAAAAGTTTTTTTAGAAAATCTACAAAAATGTTTTATATATACAACTCTGGAAAAAATTAAGAGACCACTGCAAAATTATCAGTTTCTCTGGTTTTACTATTTATAGGTATGTGTTTGGATAAAATGAACATTTTTGTTTTATTCTATAAACTACTGACAACATTTCTCCCAAATTCCAAATAAAAATATTGTCATTTAGAGCATTTATTTGCAGAAAATGACAACTGGTCAAAATAACAAAAAAGATGCAGTGTTGTCAGACCTGAAATAATGCAAAGAAAATAAGTTCATATTCATTTTTAAACAACACAATACTAATGTTTTAACTTAGGAAGAGTTCAGAAATCAATATTTGGTGGAATAACCCTGATTTTCAAGCACAGTTTTCATGCGTCTTGGCATGCTCTCCACTAGTCTTTCACATTGATGTTGGGTGACTTTATGCCACTCCTGGCGCAAAAATTCAAGCAGCTTGGCTTTGTTTGATGGCTTGTGACCATCCATCTTCCTCTTGATCACATTCCAGAGGTTTTCAATGGGGTTCAGGTCTGGAGATTGGGCTGGCCATGACAGGGTCTTGATCTGGTGGTCCTCCATCCACACCTTGATTGACCTGGCTGTGTGGCATGGAGCATTGTCCTGCTGGATAAACCAATCCTCAGAGTTGGGGAACATTGTCAGAGCAGAAGGAAGCAAGTTTTCTTCCAGGACAACCTTGTACTTGGCTTGATTCATGCGTCCTTCACAAAGACAAATCTGCCCGATTCCAGCCTTGCTGAAGCACCCCCAGATGAGTCCAATTTTCAGCTTTGCCCAACACCTGGTCATCTAATGGTTAGACGGAGACCTGGAGAGGCCTACAAGCCACAGTGTCTCGCACCCACTGTGAAATGTGGTGGAGGATCGGTGATGATCTGGGTGTGCTTCAGCAAGGCTGGAATCGGGCAGCTTTGGCATGAATCAAGCCAAGTACAAGGTTGTCCTGGAAGAAAACTTGCTTCCTTCTGCTCTGACAATGTTCCCCAACTCTGAGGATTGGTTTATCCAGCAGGACAATGCTCCATGCCACACAGCCAGGTCAATCAAGGTGTGGATGGAGGACCACCAGATCAAGACCCTGTCATGGCCAACACAATTCCAGACCTGAACCCCATTGAAAATCTCTGGAATGTGATCAAGAGGAAGATGGATGGTCACAAGCCGTCAAACAAAGCCGAGCTGCTTGAATTTTTGCGCCAGGAGTGGCATAAAGTCACCCAACATCAATGTGAAAGACTGGTGGAGAGCATGCCAAGACGCATGAAAGCTGTGATTGAAAATCAGGGTTATTCCACCAAATATTGATTTCTGAACTCTTCCTAAGTTAAAACATTAGTATTGTGTTGTTTAAAAATGAATCTGAACTTATTTTCTTTGCATTATTCGAGGTCTGACAACACTGCATCTTTTTAGTTATTTTGACCAGTTGTCATTTTCTGCAAATAAATGCTCTAAATGACAATATTTTTATTTGGAATTTGGGAGAAATGTTGTCAGTAGTTTATAGAATAAAACAAAGATGTTCATTTTATCCAAACACATACCTATAAATAGTAAAACCAGAGAAACTGATAATTTTGCAGTGGTCTCTTAATTTTTTCCAGAGCTATATATATATATATATATATATATATATAAGTCATATATATATCTTATAATATATATATATATACACACACACACAGTAATAAAAAAAATATACACCTGAATCCAGGATCCTGTGTTACTAAGAAAAGATCCAGTATAAAGCGTGCGGTGTCAGTGGTTTTTACGGTATTGAATCTCGGAAATGCTACTTCGCTTACTGATTCTTTTGAATAGGTTTTAGCTCATTCTTTTTAAAAACATTATTTTAAAAACCTCCACTCACTGAAGTATTTATTATAATATTATCTTTCCTTTTGTTTTATCTGTATATCCCTGATCTCTTACTCTTTTCAGGGGCTGTGAGAGAACCCCCTCCCAGAAGTGATGTGGAGGTCTACTGCACATGGATAGACCATACAGGATTGCACTGGAGCTGATGGTGGAATGCGGGAGGTGTGGCGAATGGTTCCATGGCCAGTGCCAAGATCTACGGCCAGGTGACCTCATAAGTATGGATGAGTTTTATGTGCTCCATTTGCAGAGTTACACATTGGGAGGCCTGGTAAGTATGAGTAAGTAAAGGTGTAACAGATTTATTATTTTGTTTTTTATGTAGCTTGATTTTTTTGAGGATGCAACATCGATAATGGATAATTGCAAAGCATATGACATGGTTTATTTAGATTTCCAGAAAACTTTTGACAAAGTCCCGCACAAAAGATTAATTCTCAAACTGAATGCAGTTGGGATTCAAGGAAACACATGTACATGGATTAGGGAGTGGTTAACATGTAGAAAACAGAAAGTACTGATTAGAGGAAAAACCTCAGAATGGAGTGTGGTAACCAGTGGTGTACCACAGGGATCAGTATTAGGTCCTCTGCTATTCCTAATCTACATTAATGATTTAGATTCTGGTATAGTAAGCAAACTTGTTAAATTTGCAGACGACACAAAAGTAGGAGGAGTGGCAAACACTGTTGCAGCAGCAAAGGTCATTCAAAATGATCTAGACAAGATTCAGAACTGGGCAGATACATGGCAAATGACATTTAATAAAGAAAAGTGTAAGGTACTGCACGCAGGAAATAAAACTGTACATTATAAATATCATATGGGAGATACTGAAATTGGAGAAGGAATCTATGAAAAAGACCTAGGAGTTTTTGTTGACTCAGAAATGTCTTCATCTAGACAATATGGGGAAGCTATAAAAAAGGCTAACAAGATGCTCGGATACATTATGAGAAGTGTTGAATTTAAATCAAGGGAAGTAATGTTAAAACTGTACAATGCACTAGTAAGACCTCATCTTGAATACTGTGTGCAGTTCTGGTCACCTCGCTATAAAAAAGATATTGCTGCTCTAGAAAGAGTGCAAAGAAGAGTGATCAGAATTATTCCGGGCTTAAAAGGCATGTCATATGCAGACAGGCTAGAAGAATTGAATCTGTTCAGTCTTGAACAAAGAAGACTACGTGGCGACCTAATTCAAGCATTCAAAATTCTAAAAGGTATTGACAGTGTCGACCCAAGGGACTTTTTCAGCCTGAGAAAAGAAACAAGAACCAAGGGTCACAAATGGAGATTAGACAAAGGGGCATTCAGAACAGAAAATAGGAGGCACTTTTTTACACAGAGAATTGTGAGGGTCTGGAATCAACTCCCCAGTAATGTTATCGAAGCTGACACCCTGGGATCCTTCAAGAAGCTGCTTGATGAGATTTTGCGATCAATAAGCTACTAACAACCAAACGAGCAAGATGGGCCAAATGGCCTCCTCTCGTTTGTAAACTTTCTTATGTTCTTATGTTCTTATGCTCTTATATGTTTTTTTTGTAAATTGTATACTAAGCATTTTAGCCATTACATGAGAGTAGATGTTGAACTTCATGCTGATTTGATCTTGGCTACGCCAAGATAAGCACCAACTAAGACATAGCTTTGCAGTAAACTAATGTGATCTATCTGCATCTCCATCCATTTGCGTTATTTTCCATCTGATGATGTAGATATCCTTCTGTCTGGTGTTGATTGCTGAAGTGTAATGCTGGTTCTAGGGATCAGCTCATTTTGCCTGCCCAGCGCATCAGCACACACAACGGCTGCGATGCTGGGTCCGGGGATCAACCCAATGCTGTCTCCCCAGTGCATCAGCATGACAACCGTCTGGTTATCTAAGTAGGGTACATCTCTGGGTCTTCAAGTGGGCACCTTCCATCCTTTGTGTTTCGTTGACTACCCCACGACACCTCAAGAGGGCTCAACAGTGATTCTGGCATCCAAGCATCACCCCCTCCATCACTCACTCAGATCAGCCCAGCTTACTTACCTGTACATCAGTGTTGCTTTCTTTCTATTGTGCTTGAGATCCCCATCCAGAATCTTTCCATCTCAACCACAGCCAGTTGCTGCTCCTTTTTCAGAGGCTTCAGATAAGATCTTCACTGTGCAATGCAACTCTTGGCCACTGAACCAACGTCTCTGAGAATCCGTGTTCTAGAGTGTGCCACAAATCCTTGACAGCTCACCTCCACTGGGTAAACTCAGACTTTCCATCCTCGCTGTTCTGCTTCAGCAGCTAGTTGAGCATACTGAAGTTTCTTCCTCTCATACACCTCATCCACAGCATCTTCCCATGGAACTTTTAACTCTACTAGATGAACAAGGCATGCAGATCCAGACCACAAGACAATGTCTGGTCGAAGGTTAGCGGTGGAAATCTCAGGTGGAAAAATAAGCCGTTGACCAAGATCTTCCAGCATCTTCCAGTCTCTAGCAGCTTCCAGTTGTCCTGGGCTAGGCTTGGTTTTAACACCTTTTCTTGGTGGTTGCTCTCCTGGACAGAGGAATATTGTCTTTTGTCTGTAATGCTTTGATGGAACTGCTGGCAACTTATTGGTCAGGTTACGCTTGTCTTCCAATGCTAAGGCCAAACATTGCAGCACCTGGCCATGGTGCCAAGTAAACCGTCCTTGGCTAAGACCCACCTTACATCCTGTCAATGTGCCTTAATGTTGCACTTGATGAACACAAAGGACATGAGGGATCCTCACCCACCCAGAGGTTTAGGTTCTGTGGTGATGGGAGAACATCATATTCTGATCTGATGAGGAAACTGATCCTGCTCTGTTCCATTGTCCACAGGTCTTGCCAGCCGATCTTGCATTGTTTCACACTTTCCCATCTCGTCCATTCTCCCTGCTTGGCCTGGGAAATGGCCTTTACACACCTGATCCTTTTCTCCTGCTTTTGCACCTCATTGACTACCAGCTTCCTCCGTTGAGCTGGGGTTGCCTTGTGCCATGTAGGAGGAGCTGAACTGAGACCAAAACTTCCTTTTTCATGCTGAACTTGCCCCATAATATCTTTGATTTGAAGGGCAGCCTTAGCATCTTCCATAGCTTTTTTTGCCGTCCATTATCTTCCAGTTTTCAACACAGGTGCTTCCTCCTTTAAGCATTTGTCGCGTGCATCTACTAATGTCATTTCAAGTCGGACTTTGGCACACTTAAACTCCTCAGTTAGAGCAGAGATTGGTAGCTGCAGTATTCCTTTACCATAAAGTCCCACTCTGTTGAGGCAGCGTGGAACTCCAAACCATTTCCTGATGTATGAACTGATTAAAGCTTCCATCTTCTCAACTGTTGTCAAGGAAACCTTGTACACAGTCAGTGGCCACAGTAGTCTTGGCAGTAGACCAAACTGAAAGCACCAGAGTTTCAGTTTGCCTGGTGAAGCGCTGCTGTCTGTGCTCTTCAACACTTCCACTGCTTGTTGTCTAACTTCTACCACACAAACTGTGTCTTTTAGATCCCAGTCGTACCATCTCCCTAGACTTTTCACTGGCTTCTTGGACATTGTTGGTATTGCCTCAGCATTAATGTAGAATCTTTTATCTACTACTTTGCCTTTAATTATAGAGATGCTCATTGATTTAGCTGGCTTGAATTGCATTTGTGCCCATTCAATGTTATTGGTTAATTTGCCCAATAACTGATTAGTGCAGGCTATGGTTCTAGTCATTGTTGTCATGTCATCCATGTATGCTCAAATTGGTGGTAGTCGCATTCCAGAAGCCAAGTGCTCTCCTCCCACTAACCATTTTGATGCCCTAATAATTACTTTCATTGCCATGGTACAAGCCAGTGGAGAAATGGTACATCCTGCCATTATTCCAACTTCTAGGAATTGCCGTGTAGTGCTGAACTCTGAAGTTGAAAAACTAAATTGCAAATCTAAATTTGTTATTGTCATCGGTACGCTGAAAAAATCAAATGCTGCCCAAAGAAGTTCATGTGGCACTGAACCGTATGCATTAGGCAAATCCAAGAATGTCAAATGGAGTTCCTTCCTCTCATTTTTTGCTGATTGAATTTGTTACCAGATTACCCTGATGTGTTCTAAACATCCAGAAAAACCTGGAATGCCTGTTTTTTGTACTGAAGTGTCAATGAAGCAGTTCTTTAATATGTAGGATGACAATCTCTGCACAATAATGCTGAAGAACATCTTGCTTTCTACGTTTAATAGGGAAATAGGACGAAACTGACCGATGCTTGTAGAATCCTTTTCTTTTGGTATAAAGACTCCACCTGCTCGGTGCCATGCTCTTGGCACAATCTGTTTTTCCCATGCCACTTTCATCAATTTCCACAGGATTTGTAGAACTCCAGAAGCACTCTTGTACACTCTGTATGAACTCCATTAGGCCCTGGAGATGATGATGCCCTTGCTTTTTTCACAGCTTGCTCTACGTCTTTCCACTTAGGTGCACAGTCCTCCATTCCTCCATTTGGTATTTGGGTGAATTGATAGGTGGGATGTCTGAAGGAATTGACATAGGCTCCTGCCTTTTTAAATCTGTATGTCCTTCCTCCAAATATCTCTCCATCTCCAACTTAGATGATTTTAGTGTGCCATTTTTCTCACTGGTGAATATCTTCTTTACAAATTTGAATGGATGTTCTTTCTTTTTGTAGCGTTTCCATAGGCGCTCAGCTCTGCACAATGTTGCAAGCTTATCTTTTATGACCCTTTGTAACACATGGAGGGCCAGATCTTCGAAAGGTTTGTGCACTGCGCAGAGGGGTATGCGTGTCACAAATGGCCGTTGTGCCAAAATTGTGTCAAGTTGCCATATTCAAAACGTCCTTTTGCGTGTCACAATCAATTCTGCGCTGTGCAGAAATAAAATGTATGCATCATGCAATATGGGGGGAGTGGCCGACAATATGCGTGATCCTGGTATATTCGAAGGTATGCGCCAAGCACAAAACCAGGTTTGTGACATGCAGAATAAGGATTGTTAAAGGACTGCGTTAACTCTGCTCACACTACCATTCCAGCACTGACTACAAACAGGCAACAATGGGAAATGTGGGTAGCCTGCAGCGTGTCCGTTGACTTGTGGATGTGAATGATGCAAGGCACACCCAGCATCAGCAACCCCGGCATAGGCCAAGATATGCTGAAAGTGTGTACTGGCCTCTGCACACACATGAGGAGCTCAAAAATGAGCAAATCGTGTCCAGGTATCGTCTTGACTCATCTATGCCACAAGCTGCTTGATGATCTGGCCAGAACAAACCTGCACAGTTATGCCTTGTCTGAGAAATTGGTAGTGTCTGTCTGTATGTGTATCCTTGCTACCGGGACAGCAGTGTCCCACCACCACAACCACTTCATAACTGCATTGCTGCGACGTGCTGAGGAACATATTAAATTCCCCAGTACCAGAGCAAACATTGAGGAGATAATGCAGGGTTTTTATGAGGTGGTGCACCTGCCGCGCGTGGTAGGTGCAATTGACTGCACCCATATTGCTCTCCAGGCACCTGTTCCAGTTGTCCTGTTCTGTCAGTATTCCAGTTGTATTCGGAATAGTGGGGAATCAGAATTGGGGAATTCCAGTATTCCTGAAAATGTGATACTGAATACCCACTTAGTATTAGGATACTATCAGAATACTAGCTCTTTTAGACACCTGTGGCAAAGCGTAAGCTTTGCACATGGGGAAATATGTAGTTTGTTGTATGTTTTTGTGTTAATTGTTAGCATATTGATTTAATTCATTGTTTAACTGCTGTGGCGCTCCCCTGGGGACAATTATCCATCTGTGTGGAGCAGCAGCTGAAAGCAGTCAGCTGTTCCAACAGACGGGTGGGCATGTCTCAGTGGAGCGTCAGTATAAAAACATGGCGATTGCTGTGATTGGGGCTGCTGCAAGGCCTCCCATTTTCATGACACCTTTTGATTTATAGTTTGTGGTATTGTGTTTTATTTTGCACTTTTTGTACAGCGGGATGTACTAGTCCTCTGTGCGTTACCATCGCTGGTAACGTCACATGACCACCTTTATTTTACTTTCGTTTTCTGTTTGTTTGTGAATAAAACCTGCACGCCTGTGCCGGCGTTTTCAACATCAACACCACGTCTTTCTCTCTGTATGCTTGAACAACAGCTACCCCCACACGTGACCTGAATAAGACCCTGTCACAACACCTTATTCAGATAACCATTTTTTTTTTCTAGACACAGAAGTCCTTGTTTTATAATCTATAATATATAAGACGACGACTTTTGTGCCCAACAAAGCCTTTGCAAAAACTGCACAAATATATTAGTTCCTGTATGACCCCAAATTGGTTGCCGACTATGCAATATCTTCCTTTTTAGTTTTTTAGTAGATCAACAGTCAATACCAGGAGATATATATATATATATATATATATATATATATATATATATATATATATATATATATATATAATATATATATATATTATCCTTGTAGTCAAATTGAGATTAAAACCTCTTTTACGAGTGAAACATAGCCAAGCAGGCAGCAGCAAGTCAAGTACTCAATAAAATACAATTAAGACAGAGGTAAATCACATTTAAAACAATAATCAAAATACACAAAAGTAGGTAACTCAACTACTTAAAACAATTACAACTCTCAGTCACGAAATCATGCAGTTTACTCTTAAATTGGAATAAAGATATCTGGGTTTGGGTTTGCAAAGTAAATTAAGCCTGAAAGTTGATGTTAGCAATTCCAACAGGTGTCCCAACTTTTGCTGATTACTTACAAACCCTCTGTCTGTATAAAAGCAGTGTTGGAACAGACTGTGTTACTACACCCTCTTAAGCATTATTTGGACAGTATTGTACTGCAGGAAGTAGTATATTGCTATCATAATGGTGAGAAAAAGGCAATTAACAAAGGAAGACAGACAAACCATTATAACCCTTAAAAGTGTAGGTCTTTCCTTTAGAGAAATTGCAAAGAAAGCCAAGATGTCAGTGAATACAGTTTCCTACACCATCAAAAAGCACTTGGAAACTGGAGGAAACTCTGACAGAAAGAGATCTGGCAGACCCAAAGCCACAACAGAATCAGACGACAAGTTTCTGAGAGTCAACAGCTTGCGTGATAGGCGGCTCACGGGACAACAGCTTCAAGCACAGCTTAACACTGGTCGAAGTAATCAAGTCTCAGTTTCAACTGTGAAGAGAAGACTTCGAGCTGCAGATTTGACTGAGTCAAGTGGCGGTAAGAAAGCCATTGCTAAGAAGGCAAAATAAGAAAAAGAGGCTTGCCTGGGCCATGAAGCACCGCCAGTGGACTACTGAAGACTGGAGGAAGGTCTTATGGCCCGAGGAATCAAAATTTGAAATCTTCGGTTCATCACGCAGAGTTTTTGTATGCCATCGAGTAGGCGAAAGGATGGTTCCTCTGTGTGTGACACCAACTGTCAAACATGGAGGAGGAAGAGTGATGGTCTGGGGCTCTTTTGCTGGATCCAGAGTCGTCGACTTGCACAGAGTGAGTGGCACCCTGAATCAAAACGGCTACCACAGAATTTTGCAGCACCATGCAATACCCTCTGGAATATGTCTAGTTGGTCAGGGGTTCATCCTACAGCAAGACAATGACCCAAAACATACCTCAGGCTATGTCAGAACTACCTTAGCAGAAAAGAACGAGACGGTAGGCTTCAAATCATGGAATGGCCAGCACAGTCTCCAGACTTAAACTCCATCGAGCTGGTTTGGGATGAACTGGACAGAAGAGTGAAAGCAAAGCAACACACTTGTGGGAACTTCTGCAACAGTGTTGGAAAGAACTTTCCGAACAATATTTGATTTTCATTGTAGAAAGAATGCCATGAGTGTGTTCGGCTGTTATATCTGCAAAAGGTGGCTACTTTGATCAGTCAAAAATTTTGATTCAATTTTGTTAAACAAAACAATTGCATCATTTCTTTTTTATCTCCAATTGTTTATTTGTTCTATGCTTTAATTTCAGAGTACATTGAGACATTAAACTGTGTAAATTTCAATAAAAACTGGAAAAATGGAGGTGTTCTAAAACTTTTGACTGGTAGTGTATATAAAAAAAAAATTGAAAAAAAAAAACAGATCAGCTGTCAGATGAGCTGGCCTTTAAAGAAACCTTTATAGTATTTCCTTGTGATACAATACTGTCCGTATTCAATAAAACAGTGGTGTTATCATTACATTAATTTGAAAACTCGGTGCCTAGCTGTGGAGCCAATTGTGTATTTGTATGTGTGCACGATATATTGTGTGGGCTTGTCTGCTGTCATATTGGTACATACTGTGGTGACACCAATGATAGCAGCTTGTCGGGGTAATGCCATTACTAATGGTGACTGTCCATCATTCTGCATTCTTGCTTGGCTGTTGTGTGCAGTTGCTATATTGGTATTGAATGTGTAGATAGTTTTGCGAGGCACAAACAAGATTTGTGAATTACTCATAAAACTACTATATTCCAATGTCTCGCAATTTTGGAATATCTCTCATTTTGTGCCAAAGGACAGTTTTTTTTTTTTTCGAGGCACAGATTTAGCGAGGGGATTGTGCGAAGATCGAAGATCGGGCCCGGAGTCCCTCCTTCTGACTTTGTTCTGCTTTTCTCCATTGCTTCCTCAACTGCCTCCTTTCTCTAACTAAGCTTTCAATCTCCTGCTGCCGTCTAGACTTTCCAGGAATAGTTTGTACTTTTTCCTTCCTTTTTTCAATTCCAAACCTCTCGCTTCCATATGCGTAGATGATGTCCCCAAATTTATCCAGCTTCTTTTCAACTGTTCCATTTAACCTTTCCAAAGCAAAGCAGAGATCTGTGTTTACTGTGTCCCACGCAGTTTTCTCACAAGCTCTTGGCCATTTAACTCCAGGCTTGTGCCCGTTGAGGTTCTTTTCTCTCTTACGCTGGTTCGTCTGACCGGGTTCACAAGGATCATTAGGTTCATTAATAGTTTTATCCACACAAGTCCTCCTCACTTCTATGACAGGGGTGCTGATATCCTGTGACTGTGGTTTGCTTCCTGTCGCTAGATTTCATTTGACCGACTTGACTGACTTTGTAAGAAGTACTGATCAGTGCGAGTCCCTTGTCACTTCTCCTTCAAGTATTTAATTCTCCCTTGATGAAACTTCAAACCCCTGACCATTGTTGCCTTGCTCCAGCCGCAGACACAAACCTGGAGTTCCATGTCTTTGCTAACTGCAGATCTTGAACTAGTCTTTTGTGAAGTACTCTCCATTCTCATATCCATTTCCGTTCCTAAATTATTAACCTTGTTATCCAACGTTGAGTCATCTTCTGTCCCCACTCTCGCAGAAGGGGTATTTTTCTCTTTAATTTCTTAGAAGTCTTGGGCTGGTGTCTCCAGCATCCTGTTTACCTTTGAAAACAAAGAGCTGGACACTGCCGACAAGGGTAGCTAACCCTTGCCAGCCCCAATGAGGTATCTTTCCTCCTCTCAGCCGTCTCTCCATGCTGTCACGAGGTCTTTCCCTTGTTGCCAGCTGCACCATTCACAGCAGTCACTGGATGTATCCAGATCTTCATGATTTCCATTACATGAGAGTAGATGTTGAACTTCATGCTGATTTGAACTTGTCTCTCGCCAAGATAAGCACCAACTAAGGCGTAGCTTTGCAGTAAACTAATGTGATCCATCTGCATCTCCATCCATTTGTGTTGTTTTCCATCTGATGATGTAGATATCCTTCTGTCTGGTGTTGATTGCTGAAGTGTAATGCTGGCACCAGGGTTCAGCTCATTTTGCCTCCCCAGCGCATCAGCACACACAACGGCTGTTATGCTGGCTCCAGGGATCAACCCAGTGCTGTCTCCCCAGTGCATCAGCATGATAACCATCCCTGGGGTCTTCAAATGGGCCCCTTCCATCCTCTGTGTTTTGTTGACTAGCCCACAACACCAGAGGGCTCAACAGTGATCCTGGCATCCCAGCATCACCCCCCTCCACCCCCCACTCAGCTCAGCCCTGCTTACTTATCTGTACATAAGCGTTGCTTTCTTTCTATTGTGCTTGAGATCCCCATCCTGAATCTTTCCGGCCCAACCACAGCCAGTTGCTGTTCCTTTCTGAGGCTTCAGATAAGCTCTTCACTGTGCGACGCAACTTTTGGCGACTGAACCCGACATCTCTGAGAAACCAGGTTCTAGAGTGTGCCACAAATCCTCGACAGCCCACCTCCACTGGGTAAACTCGGACTCTCCATCCTCACTGTTCCACTTCAGCAGCTAGTTGAGCATACCGAAGTTTCTTCCTCTCATACGCCTCATCCACAGCATCTTCCCATGGCACTGTTAACTCTACCAGATGAAGGCGTGCTGATCCAGACCACAAGACAGTGTCTGGTCGAAGGTTAGTGGTGGCACTCTCAAGTGGAAAAATAAGCCGTTGACCAACATCTGCCAGCATCATCATCTTATATATATAGCAACTGACCCAATATTAAACATGTAGAAAATCTACACCCCCTTGAACTTTTTTCACATTTTGTTGTGTCAGTGTCTCAGAGTTTCATGCATTTAAATGAGGATTTTTTTTCCACTTATCTACACACCATACTCTGTACTGTTAAAGGGAAAAAAAAGTTTTCATTGAGAAAAATTCTATATTAAAAATACAAAATTGAAAGATCATAATTGGATAAGTCTCCACGTGAGTTGTTGTCATGCTGAAAGGTGAATTTCCGTCCCAGTTTCAGCTTTCTTGCAGAGGGCAGCAGGTTTTCCTCAAGGACTTCTCTGTACTTTGCTCCATTCATTTTCCCTTCTATCCTGACAAATGCCCCATTCCCTGCCAATGAGAAACATCTCCATAACATGATGCTGCCACCACCATGCTTCACAATAGGGATGGTGTTCTTTGGGTGATGCGCTGTGTTGGGTTTGCACCAAGCATAACGCTTTGCATTTAGTCCAAAAAGTTCAATTTTAGTTTTGTCAGACCACAAAACATTTTGCCACATGGCTACAGAATCTCCTGAGCGTTTTTTGCATACTTCAAACTGGATTGAAGGTGGGCTTTCTTGAGTAATGGCTTCCTTCTTGCCAGCCTACCATACAGTCCAGATTTGTGGAGTGCTTGGGATATTGTTGTCACATGCGCACTTTGACCAGTCTTGGCCATAAAAGCCTGTAGCTCTTGGAAAGTTGCCTTTGTCCTCTTGGTAGCCTCTCTGATCAGTCTCCTTGCTTGGTCATCCAGTTTGGAGGGGCTGCCTGATCTAGGCAGGGTCTTGGTGGTACCATAGACCTTCCTCTTCTTAATAATTGTCTTGACTGTGTTCCAAGGGATATTCAAGGCCTTTGGTATTTTTTTATACCCATCCCGATTTGTGCCTTTCAACAACTTTGTCCCGGAGTTCTTTTGAAAGTGTCTTGATGCTCATGGTTGAGTCTTTGCTTTAAAATGCACTACTCAGCAGGGGCAACCTACAGCAACTGCTGAATTTATTCTGAAATCATGTGACTCACTACAGTTTAACACAGGTGGAGTCCACTTGACTTGGTGTGTGATTTTGAAGGCGACTGGTTACATTTGAGCTAATTTAGGATTGCTATTATAAGGGGGGTGGACACTTATCCAACCAAGCAATTTCAGTTTTTGCTTTTAATTACTTTTCTACACATTTCTAGAATATTTTTTCACTTGGAAGTTGTGGGGTAGGATGTGTAGATAAATGAAAAAAAAAAAAAAAACTTTTAATTCCAGGCTATAAGACAACAAAAGGTGAACATTTCTATGTAGACTTTCTATAGGCACTGTGTATGTGTGTGTATATGTATATGTATGTGTATACATGCATTTATTGTATAATGTTATATACTAATCCTTTTTGCCACTTTGGGTTTGTAACCTTATTTTACCATTTAGCGATTGTAAGTTGTCTTGGAAAGGGGTATTGGCCAAATAAATACAATAATAAATATAATTTGGCCTACTGATTTACGAGCAGAGGGACAGTGTTTTTAACATACTCCTGTAAACAGATCTTTCTTCTGAAAAGTTTACCTTTTTTCTTTCAGACCTCTAAATTCGGTGGTACATACCTTAAAACCAAAGTAAATAGAATTATGGGTTCAGAAGTATCAAAATCCCTTGCTATACAATTCAATTGGGTCGGTAAAGGTGGAAAGAAGAGGGCGTTATTTTTAGCGAGTATTCATCATTCTATTCTAAAAACAAATATTGTACTTATAAGTACAAGTTCATGAATTATACTATAATATATATATATATATATATATATATCATATATATTATATATATGTGTGTGTGTGTGTGTGTGTGTGTGTGTGCATATAAGTAGTATTTTTAAACTAATTGACCACAGGTGAAACGGATAAAACTGATTTTGACCTATTTTCGGATGACACCCTATGTTAGGTTTTTCCAGTCCAACGAAAAGACGAAGACTTGCTTTGTCTGCTTTAGTTAAACACATGTATGTGTGTGTGTACACATATATATATATATAATATATATATATAATATATAAATATATATAGTATATATTATATATATATTGCTATCAAAACGATTTGTTAGTAGTTAGTACGGTGAGACAGACGATAAAATTCAATTTTAAGTATGTTTCGTCCTTTGACTACTTTATTTTCATGAGCGTTATACATCACGATTTCCCATGCCAGGATGCCTTGCATCATTTTACCATGCAAGTGACTGAAGATGCCTTTGCTACGGCAGCTATGGTGTGGCTGCGCCGCTACACTAAGGATAGAAATGGAGCGAGGCAGAGCAGATCTGAAGCTACGGCAGCCAGAAGCCAAGACAATGGGTTTCAATCTTAATGTAAAAGGGAGGGAAGGGGGGCAGAAATGTATTAAAAAAATCTGATTTAAATTTACATTTTTTTTGGAGGGTCACAAAATGTTTGATAGCTTATATCACCTTACAGACTGCAGATAGTCATATTTACATTATCAAATGGTCATGTATCTCCTTAAAGACTTAATATAGTTAAAATTGAACACATAAGAAACCAAGAAACGCTGTCCAAATAAATAACCTTGTGTTTCACCTCACTAAATGATGGTATATCTCCTTACTGTGTGCTTTTTGGGCATAGATAATATGAAAGGAATCACAGTGTTTTCATTCATCCATTAATATTGTCCTGTATTAGTTCAGTTAAATGAATTTATAATTTCCCAAAATACTTTTTTCCTGGAAAATCTTTCTTGAGGTCTTTTCATGTACCTGTGTTGCACATCTTTGGCCACTAGATGGCGCTCCAGAAATATATATTGTAAACCAAAGCTACAAACAGTGTTACACAGACAGTGAGGTGGCAACCCTTTACAAACAGAGGGATATAAATTTGATCTTTACAGGTGTGGACAGAACAATGAGGAACACTTGCAGTAAGTACTGTAGTACATAAGTCTGTATAGATGGGATGTCTCTCGGACTAGAGGGATTAAAGTAGGCACTTGGGAGAAGGAATTCCAGACTATGATGGTCCTGCGTACTCCATATGGACAGTGTTATGGCTGGTGTTTCTATTTTTTTGTCCGCATCATGTTGCTTGTGTGGCAGAGGAAAGGCACAAAAACAACACGAGCGCAACACACTTTTATTATTAAAGCATACAAACTTTATTAAAATAAAATGCAACAAAAAGGTATATATTACTAGAATGAAATGCAAGAACTAGAATTAGAATAAATAGAATCTTAACTTAGAATGAAATGTAAAGATTATAATTAGAATTAACAGAGTCTTAGCAGACATGGTTTTATAAAGACTGATGAACTGGGCAGCTGCTGCTTTATTAATGGTATTGAACAGAAATACAGAATGAATGGATTTCACAGCCCTGGCAGAGCTGTATAGTAAAGTGACCTGCACGACCTACAGCCCTGTCCTCACACAATTCACATCAGACCAGCACGGAGCAGCAACCATTCACCCTTCAACTGCTGGAGGAGAGCCAAGCACAGCCCTGTCCCCACACAATCCACACCAGCATGGAGAGGCAACCATTCACTCAAATTCTGGAGGAGAGCCAAGCACAGCAGAAACTGGAGCAGCAGTCCTGCACTGAAACAGGTCTTTCCCATGTGCTGTGCCCTTCGAAAAGTTTACCTTGCTATGCATTGGCACAGTAAAGATGCACTCACAGTGCCTACACTTTGTATTGACTTTACCGCAGTAAACTTTTAGAAGGGTTCTGGGGAGGATGGGGGGGTTTTTTCTTTTTTTTTTTCGGGAGATTTCTTTTTTTTCTTGGTCCTTGGTTGCGGGGTGTGGTGTGTGGGTTTTTCCCTTTACCGCAGTAAACTTTTAGAAGGGTTCTGGGGAGGATGGGAGCGATTTTAATCTAGAGAAGACTGGAACTCAACTCAATGGACTTTGATTTTATGAAATTAAATTGGATATTCATTCGACTTTTAATGGTTCAAATAGTTACAGCAAAATGTACTATAATTTTTTGACATGCTTTTATTTCTGGCTGTTAGAACACATCACCATTTCTTACTGCTTTTTAGTGGTTGAAACTGGTGGAGGCCAATTTCTATCAGAGTTCAGCATGAGTGAGTCTCAAGTATAAGTTTGAATCTTTAATTATCATTAAGGTAAATGCAGGCCCTGTACTCCAGCCCTGTGGTTTCATTGCAAAGCCCAGCTGAAGATAGTCTCCCTTTCAATTCATAGTGGTACTGAATGAGCTTTGAAGCCTGGCCTCGAGAGGTGAATGGGTTCGCCTGCAATGCCCATTGTCTTTCTGATTGGCTATTGGAGCTCATTGTTACTTGGCTGGCTATTGAAACTCATTGTTATCTGGCTGGCTATTGAAACTCATTGTTACCTGGGTGGCTATTGAAACTCATTTTTACCTGGCTGGCTATTGAAACTCATTGTTACTTGGCTGGCTATTGAAACTCATTGTTACTTGATTGGCTATTGCAGCTCATTGATACCTGGCTGGCTATTGCAGCTCCCTGCTTTACATTACTCTTCTGCCACCTGAGTATATTCCCGATTTCAGGTCACCTATACTGGCTGCTGGTTGTACAGACAGTTGTTTTGGTTCACCGCTATATGACCCGCCCTAATCGAATCTTTAAAAGTTTGGTTCACGTTGTAAATGGAGACATGCCTGCAGAGTTACTCATGGGATAGCCAGTCAGGATTGGTCCCAAACCCCAAACTCTAACCCCTGACCCCCACCCCACACTTCATTGTACCTATCCACCCGCCCCAGTTCTATCTAAAAGACCCAAACCCCTACGGGTGTAATCTGTACCTTGTGGTAATTTTGTCTGACCTCCTGCTCACTCGATATTGCGCTTCTTCAGATAGGTCAACTTTTTATAGGCAATAAATGATACCTTAAAACCCTGAACAATAGATTTATTACCCACCCAGATAAACAGTTGCAACTTCACACTCATTGGAAGCTACATCATATCTACTGACAGAGTTCTCAAGGATGCTTGTTCTGAAGTATTGAGCTGCTTCTGTCTACTGGCTGTACAGCAAGCAAAAGAGGTTGGCCTTAAAGGTTCTACTGGCACGCACTTAGAGGATGAGTAATTCTGATGTCTGGACTCTTAACACCGTTTTCACACACAGTACCTTCATAGATACCCTCTTTTTTGACCATGTTAATGGTTACAGAGCTATTGCTGTGCTCGATGACTGGATATTGAAACTAGTACAGGTTAACTTGGGATAAGTTACATGAATTTACTCCCAGTATCCAGTAGGTAGTCTGTCCGAGAGCGCGCTTGCTAAATTAGTAAATCCTAGTGTGAAAACGCTGTTAGAGATTATGCCAGTCCTGCTATAACCCTTCCTCAGTTTGATCCACTAATCTGTGTTTATGTGTAAATATCATACCCTTGAGTGCTTTGATTGTGACCAAAGAGAGTTTATATATCTGAAGAGGAGAAGAACAGCCCGAGTAAAACCTCTGACAAAATGCACAAATTTGCCAATGGAAAACGAAAAGCATCCCCCCAATAACACATCTCACATCTCTCTCCCTCGCATCCAGTTTGCGCATCCATGAAGTTACTCTTTTTATTTTGCTATAAATCATGTCCTAGAGAGTAAACGGGAGTCTGGCGAGTGTGGAGCTGTCTTGGGGATGAGGAATTTGTGGAGACTGGCAACGGGGTGAGAAATTCTTTGCTGTTGAGGTGGGGGCGAGAGGGAGAGAGTGAGGGTAGTGGAGAGAAGGAAGGGACAGAGGGAGGGTAGTGGAGAGGGGAGAGAGGGAACGGAAAGAGCGAGGGTAGTGGAGAAGGGAGAGAGAGAAGGGAAAGAGCGAGGGTAGTGGAAAGAGGGAAGGGAAAGAGGGAGGGTAGTGGATAGAGGGAAGGGAACAAGTGAGGGTGGTGGAGAGAGGAGAGGAGATGGGAGAGAGGGAAGGGAAAGAGCAAGAGTAGCTGAAAGGGGAGAGAGGGAAGGGCAAGAAGGGTTAGAGAGATGCTGAGTTGAGAGTAGCAGTTGACTTCTTTCTTCACAGAAATAGCTGGTCACCTGGACAGACTTTTCCATTCTCTCCTGTGGAAAGACACAAGGAGAAAAGTGAAGTCAAACAGCCTGCAGTGGGGAGAGAAGGGAGGTGGAGGACCAGGGTGGCAAAGGACAGGAGGCACCCCAGTTTGGGGGCTTCTAGCAGATCTGTGCCACTCCTTTGGATAATCCAGTGTCAGTGGCGCAGATTTAGGGAATTTCTCCCAAGAGACATACCGCTGGGGATCTTCAGCTTTGTAATGGTTTGTAATGGGTGCAATGATCCACTAAAGTTGCAATATAATAGATATATTGAATATATAGATCACAATACAATTCACTATGCATGCAGTTATACTAATGGGTTGTAGATCACAATACAATTCACTATACATACAGTGGTACTAATGTGCTACTTCTTGTGCAATTAGATTAAATAGTCATTTAATCTAACAGGCGTGCTGTTAATGTTTTTTTGCAGAACCTAGCCAAATGATATTCATGGTCTTAGTATCCTGGCAGTGCATTCATTCAAAATAGGAAAAAAATGCACCCTTTTTGCATTGCACTTAACTAAAAATGCTTCTGTGCTATCTGGTAATTATTAAGCTGTTGGAAGAAAATCAAGGGAGTTAACCAGAAGGCACTGCACTCGAATATCAGAGCCAGACAGTCCGTGCAGGGCCTTCAAGCCAGAACATGAAACCAGAAATGTGGATCTGAGAGCCAGAAAATGGGAAACGCATCACTAGGACACGACAGCATCTTGATTCAATACAAAGGACTTAGCAGCAGCTGGATCACATGTGGAAATCTCCATGCTGCCATGCAGAGCCAGGAAACCTGCTGTGGAAACTTTTAAAGGGAGGAAGACGAAAACAAGACTGTTTCCACGTGAATACAAAGGCAAAAGCATATTTTTAGAAAGGAATACAGTGCTTATAACAGTGATAGGCTAGCAGGAAACTGATCAGAACAATAGGCTCTTTAGTTTAAGGCCACTGAATCACTGACATCATTTATTATCCATAAAGTGTCCTGTGTACGCTGTCGTAAACTGATTGCACACAAGAAGGCTGATTTAAACAGCTCTACTGTATATATATATACAGTGCCTATAGAAAGCCTACACCCCCTTTCAAAATTTTCACCTTTTGTTGCCTTATAGCCTAGAATTAAAATGCATTAAAATTGTTTTTTTTTTCATTTATCTACACATCCTACCCCACAACTTCCAATTGAAATAAATATTCTAGAAATTTGTAGAAAATTAATTAAAAATAAAAACTGAAATAGCTTGGTTGGATAAGTGTCCGCCCCCCTTGTAATAGCAATCCTAAATTAGCTCAAGTGTAACCAATCGCCTTCAAAATCACACACCAAGTGAAGTGGCCTCCACCTGTGTTAAATTGTAGTGATTCACATGATTTCAGGATAAACTCAGCAGTTCCTGTAGGTTCCCTCTGCTGGATAGTGCATGTCAAAGTAAAGACTCAACCATGAGCACCAAAGCGCTTTCAAAAGTACTCCGGGACAAAGTTGTTGAAAGTCACAGATCAGGGGATGGGTATAAAAAAATATCAAAGGCCTTGAATATCCCTTGGAGCATGGTCAAGACGATTATTAAGAAGTGGAAGGTGTATGGCACCACCAAGATCCTGCCTATATCAGGCCGCCCCTCTAAACTGGATGACCAAGCAAGGAGACTGATCAGAGAGGCTACCAAGAGGCCAATGGCAACTTTGCAAGAGCTACAGACTTTTATGGCCAAGACTGGTCAAAGTGTGCATGTGACAACAATATACCAAGCACTCCACAAATCTGGCCTGTATGGCAGGGTGGCAAGAAGGAAGCCATTACTCAAGAAAGCCCACCTTCAATCCAGTTTGAAGTATGCAAAAAAACACTCAAGAAATTCTGTAGCCATGTGGCAAAAAGTTTTGTGGTCTGGTGAAACTAAAACGGAACTTTTTGGCCTAAATGCAAAGCGTTATATTTGGCGCAAACCCAACACAGTGCAACACCCAAAGAACGCCATCCCTACTGTGAAGCATGGTGGTGACAGCATCATGTTATGGGGATGTTTCTCAATGGCAGGGACTGGGGCACTTGTCAGGATAGAAGGGAAAATGAATGGAGCAAAGTACAGAGAAGTCCTTGAGGAAAACCTGCTGCCCTCTGCAAGAACGCTGAAACTGGGACGGAAGTTCACCTTTCAGCATGACAACGACCAAAAGCACACAGCCAAAGCTACACTGAAGCAAATGTCCTACACAAAAAGGTAAATGTCCTTGAGTGGCCCAGTCAGAGCCCCGACTTAAATTCAATCGAAAATTTGTTACATGACTTGAAGATTGCTGACCACCAATGCTCCCCAAGGAACTTCACAGAGCTTGAACAGTTTTGTAAAGAATGGTCAAATATTGCCAAATTTAGGTGTGCAAAGTTGGTAGAGATCTATCCCAACAGACTCACAGCTGTTTGCTGCCAAAGGTGCTTCCACTCAGGGGGTGTAGACTTATCCAATTATGATCTTTCAGTTTTGTGTTTGTAATATATAATTTTTTTTCTCAATAAAATCTTTTTTCCCCTTAACAATGTGAAGCATCCTGTGTAGATAAGTGGAAAAAAATCCTCATTTAAATGCATGAAACTCTGAGGCACTGACACAACAAAATGTGTGTATATATATATATATATATATATATATATATATATATATATATATATATATATATATATATATATATATAGTCGATTGAGCTAAAATTCTATTACAATCATTTTAAAATTCTATTACAATCATTTTCAACTCATTACATTTGTACGACACCGACTTTGTGCGCAAGCTGCAATAAGAATGTGCATGCTTTTAAATCAATATGTGTACAGAAATGTACAGCGTTACAAAATGAATTAGAAGTCATGGCTTCAATTGTAACTGTGAATGCTAATGTAAGATGAAGTGCAGTGCAGTAGCCTCTGGGAGAAGAGAGCGAGAGGCCCGCCCTGTACCTCTTTAATAGCGTGCCCCTTTTTTGGCCCTCTTTGTTTTCTGTCTGCAGCCGTTGAAGGCGGTGCTGTCCCTGACCTGCTGGCCTCGGTACTGAGAGGGAGCGGCGCAGGCACCCTCTGGGCGGAGCCGGCTGGAGTCCATCCACCTGCAATCACAAAATAGCCTTGTCATTCTAACACCCCATCACTGTGGGGACCCATGCTGCAATTTGGTTTAATAGGGCAGTTTTAATAATAGTTTTTGACTATAATTTTGACATTGTTACTGTAATCAGACTGCAGAAGTGAATGTGACATCATAGTTCTAGGTAAATAGTTAAGGTGAATAATAAATACCTTTAATTTTAATTGATTTAAAAACTAAATACAGTAGTGTGACAGAGACAGAATGATTCTTGGTGATAAATCTCCCTCCCGACCTGTGAGGGCGCTGTGTAAAGGGAGTGCCCAGGACTGGATGGCCCGACAATTCATTCCCAGGGTTAGGTGGAAGTCGCTCATCTAGAAAGGGGGCGGAGCTACGGTACACAAAGTCATTGACCTGGAATGGAAGCGTTGTGACAACCGCGGATTGTAGGAGAAAAGGTTGCAATTGCTAACCAAGGGGATGAGACTGACAATACAAAAGGGGACATAGAGAGGTGATCTGTTCCTTTGTATGGTTAAAGGAGAAGGAGAAAGGTATTATCGTGAGTATTTTGTTTGTTTTGTCGTGTCTAAAATCTGCGTGTTTGTTGTTATTAGATGGCTAACACGATCCATAGTTGTCGCTACACCAGCACAAAACCCGGACAACACTGCACCTTGTTCACCACAAACACTACAGCACTCACTTTGGAGTTGTGACAGTGTTTGTGTATACTGTGTGTGTTTAAATACCATGTCTATTATTTTGGGACTGAACCCCGTGAATTTAACTAAGTAACACACATCATTGTGTATTGCCAGTTCTCTTTATTATTTACTGTTGTTATCAGACTTTGAACTATAAATAAACCACCATTTCACCAGTCCTTTGTTGTTTGTCATTGTCTTCAGCACTGCATCACCTCTACACCTGCTCACTGCACACCATTTTGCCACAAGTAGTTACATTTGTGCTCTGTGTCTGGTACCATTCATAACCTAGTGATTACAGATTTAATATGATTTTAGGCATATCAAGGTTGATAGTGTCCAAATTGCAATGCACAATTTTTCTGCTGTAGGTAGAGCTTTACCTGTGCTGGAGGGGTTGTGGCTGTAGTTTATATATGGGTTGGAGGGTTGCAGGCAGTATTGTTCTGTGTGTTTCTGGCACTGCCTGCAGTCACTTACTTGCGCAGTGGGGCGAGCGGGCAGCTGCACATCCAAGGGTTGTTGGCGATTGTCATGTTCTGGATGGTGGTGAAGGAGAGGCTGCTGGGAAGGGTGTTGAGCTTGTTGTTCTCCAAATGCAGTGACTTGAGGGCTGTGACTCCGTTAAATGCTCCATCTGAAAACTGAGCAGGAACATGTTGTTAGGGAGGGGCCTGTCTGCACTGCTCGCCAGGACCCTGGTACTGTCTGCAGGCAGGCAGGTACAGTGCAGGGTAAGCAGACATTATGGGCACGACTTGCTAAGCGACAGACCTTTTTCAAAAGTAAAATTAAAGGAAATTATTTTTTTAATTTAATTATGTATTTAAAACACTATATTAAATTAAAGAGATTACATCTATCTCAAATGAGCATTTTTAATAGAAAGTTAAACATTTAAAAAACATGCTATCTGGTACTACACTAGAAGCAAATTGTCTTGCACTTCCTGGGTCATGTCATCTGGAGAGTGAAATTGTCCCTGCTCATTACTGGCTCCATTCCTGCCATGAACCAATCAGCTGCTTCCACTATTGAGTGATATGCTTTATTGGCATGTTTTATTGGAACGAGATGAGAAGGACTATTTTTATTTAGTGTTTAGTTTAATGATAGAAAGTGATGTTAAAGATGAACCTGTTTTTATATCACCTCACTTAATATCATACCCTGTTTATTATCATGATTTTTCAAAAACAACTCACCATGCCCCATAGGTTCTTTGAGAAATTACCTCTCTTAATATTATCTCACAAACCAGCAAATTCTTACTTTTTGTGCAGCCTCTCAAATGCTGCTTGGCCATGCTTTACTAAGCAACCATAGAATATAATAAATCTTCAACACAACTAACAACCAATAATCATCTAGGCTGATAAACTGACATTTTGGGCAGCCTATCAAATGCTGCGTGGGTGGTACTAATGGTATACAGTTCAGTTACAAAACACCAATGTTACCATATTTTTCTTCTTTAACATAGTCTTATACAAATGCACACAAAAAAAAGTGCAATTCCTAACTGATAGCTGTCATCAGTCAACAATAAATAATGACACAAAATGTTTCATTCCAGTATATGATACAAAACATATTTGTCATGTAGTAAAATATATGCATTTATTTCAATGTAAAGAACAGCTAAATGTACAGTATTAAAACAATGCTCTTTAATTCACAGTTGTAATGTGCTGTCATAGGCAAATGTGGAACCTGGTTTATATCATGAACCGTTTTATAGCACGAAATATGCCTGCATGGCAGTCATGATATGAAGAGGCTTCATTTGTATTCACAGAAGGATTTAATGATGGAAAGTGATCTTATTTCCAAAAGGGTTTAATGATGGAAAGTGATGTTATTCACAGAAGGGTTTAATGCAGAAGGGTTTAATACCCGGATGTCAATCAACCCCGGCTGAGGCAAGCTTACCGCTTCCCTACTTACACACATACACACACACACACACACACAGGGTCCGTAGGCCAGCAATGTAACAGTATAAATCCTGGGTCATTACAATATATGGGTTTAAATATGATAATTTCAAACAATAATAAAACCCAATGTTTGTGAGTGAAATTGCATTATGGGGGAAATGGGAGCCACGATCTTACCATGTTGTAACCGATCTCGCACTATAACGGGTCGAGTTACGAGGTAGCACTGCAATAATATTCCTAAAGAAAGTGCTTTGTATTATTTGCTAAACATTTTGACTGCAAATGTAACATGTGTATTTTGTTATTTTTTATTTTTTAAATTTCACCAAAATTTGAAATAAAAACAATATACTTATCCAAAGAAAAATGTTCATTTACTTTAATTGTAATCGGAGATCAATAATTGGGGAATACGACTTTAAGACAAAGCACATGTAGAAATTTCCCAGTAATCCCTCAGTTGCATTGTTGTTGATACGAGGTCAAATCGCGTTTCACACTTTCTCTCTTAATATGTTGTAATATGTATTCATTATGTGTAAATAATGAGTCTTTCACCAGACTGTGTAAAGCTTGTAAAAGGAAAGAAATGTTAGCTTATTACCATAACCCTGGTTCCCTGAAAAGAATGACAACCATTACTTAATGGGAAGAGCCTTTCTTACAGTCAATCACTGAGCATATATAAAAAAGCTATCCTATCAGGACTCTGCTGTGAGGAGGAAGTCCCTCCTACCTCCTGCAGAAGAGGATCTTCCTCACAGTAGCATATCACCATTTTCTTTCGAAATATACCCTTTGAGGTCAGCTGGTGAAATGATCTCGACGGGTAAGGGTTGTCATTCTTTTCAGGTAACCAGGGTTATGGTAATAACCTAATGTTCCCTTTCAAGTGGAATGACAACCACTACCGAATAAGAAGCTGTACCAAAGCTGTCGTGGCTCCAGATTACCGACAGTTCAGCCGCTCAGCGATAGCCTCAGAGCCCTCATGAAGCATGCCGCCTGCAACACCCAAGAGCCCAGAGAGGGCCTCGCTTGTTTGGCAACATCAAGGCGGTAAAAACATGCAAATGTCCAACTACCTGGCCACGTAGCAGCACTGCAAAGCTCTTCCAAGGAGTCGCCATGAAAGAGAGCCCACGAAGTTGCCTGGCCCCTGGTAGAGTGGGTCATAATGTCCCCCGGCATGGGGGAGTCTGTCTGTTCATACGCCAAGCGTATGGCATCTGCCACCCAGTGTTCTAGACGTTGCTTCGATAGGGCCTGACCTCTAGAGCGGGACCCATAGCAGACAAACAGCTGGTTGGACTGTCTTCAGGATGCTGTCCTATGCAGGTAACAGCGCAGAGCCTGGACCGGGCAAAGCACATGCTGTCTACGGTCCTCCTCTGACTCGTGCGGGGGATGTCTGAAAATTTCCAAAACCACTGGTTGGTTAATATAGAATGATGAGACCTTTGGAAAAAAGGTTGGGTTTGTTCTTAATGTTACCCGTGAGTCATTTACGGTGAAAGCCATACATGTGTCATCGATGGACTGCGCATGAAGCTCACTTACTCTTCTAGCAGACGTAATGGCTAATAAAAACACCACTTTAAGGGAAACAGGGTGCAGCTCTGCTGAAGCCATGGGCTCAAATGGGGGACCCGTAAGGACCCACAGCTCCTGTTCCAGATCCCACTTAGGGACCAAGCTTTTCATCGGAGGACAGAGCTTCTGAGGCCCTTTAAGAAACTGCACTGCCAGGAAGTGTGCCCCAGTGGACAGTGTCAATTTTATTGTGGTACACTGATATTGGTGCCAGGTAGACCTTCAGAGTGGACGCGGATTTTCCCGCATCAAACAGGTGTATTAAGGTGGTTTTAAGGAGGATTGTCTCAATAGGGCAGGTCACTGGATCGTGACCCTCAGCAATGCACCAGTCTTGGAAAACTTTCCATTTATATGACTACTGGGCTCTAGTGCTCAGCGCCCTAGCAGACTGTACTGTTTCTACCACTGGATCTGGTAAACCTTGTCTGGATAGACGGCTCCATTCAATGGCCAGACTCAGAGTTGTAGCTGGGCTGGGTTCGGGTGCCATAATAACCCCTCCACTTGGCTCAGGAGGTCCTTGCGTAGCGGGAGCTACCACGGTTGGCCCAACAACATGTTGGAGAGGAGAGCAAACCAGAGGCGCCTCGGCCATCTAGGTGCAACCAGCAAAACAAGGGCTCTCTCCACCCTGATCCTCTCTAGTGTCAGGGGTAATAGCGGTAGCGGCGGGAATACATACAAGAGCCCCTGTGGCCAGGGGTAAGCTAGCATGTCTACTCCCAGGGGGCCCCATCCCTCTCATAGGGGGAACCATAGAGGGCAATGAGTGGACTCGGCTGTGGTGAAGAGGTCAACTTGTGTCATACGAAACCTCTCCCAAATCTGTTTCACCACTTGAGGATGCAGCCTCCATTCCGAGCTGTCTGGAGCTCCACTGGACAGGAGGTCTGCTGCCCTGTTGTCCACACCGGGGAGGTGAACTGCTCTGATGGAATACAAGTTTCTGTGCGTCCAGGACAGGAGTGTATGCACTGCGTGGTGAAGGCCCAGGAAGCGCAGGCCGCCTTGGTGGTTTATGTAGGCTACCACTGTAGTGTTGTCCATCTGGAGCACATGTTTGTGCGCTAACTGCTGGCGAAAATGAGATAGCGCCATGGCTACTGCTTGCAGCTCTTGGGCATTTATATGCGCTTGGTGCCAATGTCCCTTCCACTGACCTCTTATTCACCTCCCATTCCAGACCACTCCCCAGCCCAGACTGGTGGCGTCCATAATGACAACCTCCCTTCTGTGAGGGGATCCAAGGGGAGATCCGAGGCACAGATTTCCGGGGCAGAGCCACACTCCAGTGTCTTCCGGCATTGTTTGGACACTCGCACCAGCCAGTATCGATCGCAGACCAGGTGCAACTTGAGCGTATTTACCCAGGATTGAAGCGGACACATTCTCAGCAGCCTTATGATAATGATTCTCAAGGCAGCTGCCATCAGCCCCAAAAACCTTTGAAATATTCTGACCTGGAGAAGAGCATCTTCTCTGAATTAGGAGAATGCGACTTCCACCGACCAAATCTTGTCTTCCAACAGTGAGGCAAGCATGCTCACAGAGTTCAGTTTGATCCCCAGGAAAGAAGGTGGCAGCCAGAGCCCCTCAGGGGTGGTCTCCCTTGGGCTTGGGAGGGGGCACCTCTTTCTTAGGCCCCGGCCTCGGTCTCCAGCTGGAGAACCGGTTACCTCTGGCCGGCGGTGGTCCCTTCTGCCGGCCTGCTTGGTCTGGGGTGTAGGCCGGCATTCAGGTCCAGTTGCCCCTGCAGGCTGGGAAGGCCACCTAGGGCGCAGGCGGTACTTAGGATGGAGCGAGAAGGTGTCAGCCAGAGGTGTCGGTGAGTAGCTACCAGCGCCGTTAGAGACATGCCTGACCTAACTCCTGCATTAGGTCAGTCATTGCCCCCATCACTGCCTGAAGCTCTCCCGTGTCTGCTTCAGTTGCCCGTTCCTGCAGCCTTGCCGCTAGCTGCGACTGCTAATGCACCAGTATGGCTATTGCATTTGCCACCCGGACTGATAACTCTGCCGATGCACATGCATTTTTAAGCATGGTGTCAGTAGTCCTGCATGGCTTGGACAGGCAAATGGGGTCTTTGTCCCCTCTGGTGAAGGTGGATCCTTGCACCAGCACCGTGTTCGTAGCTCCGATAGTAGGGAACGTGCCTAGGCCAGCTTCTTGGGCTCCTGCGGTGTGTAGCAGGGACTCTGCTGTTCTGGACCCTGAGGGAGCATTCTCCAGTTTGCTCCAAGATGAGCAAACCAGCTCCAGGAAGTCCTGACACAAGGGAAGGGCTTGTTGTGGGTGCCCTTTTAGCTTTAAAAAGCAGTTCCCCTTCCCCTCCTGTTCTGCCGGCCAGGGAACGTCCATGACAGCACCTGCGCACTGCATTAAGGCCTGAAACTCCTCCATCTGTGATATATGCGGAAGGGGCGGTATGGAGCCCCCCGCTGTGGCCTTCCCAACTGAAGTGGCAAGATCAGACACGTCCGACCTTGATGCTGTAAATGATGGCTTGTTTGGGCTTGGAGGGTCTAGGTGGGGCCAGGGATGGAGAGCGGGAGTGGGGAAGCTGGGGCTGCCCGGTGGTAGGGGGCATCCTACCCTGAGACTTCAACAGGGTCTCCAGCATGGTCTACTGGGCCCTCACTGTCTCTGCGAACTCGACAAATGCCGCTCAGCCGAGCTTTGGCATCTCTGTGGTGACTCAAAGGGAGAGTGCCTGTGCCTACGCGGGGAAGGAGAGCTGTCTGCTGGGGAACGCCCTCAGTGCCGCCTAGACGGCGACCATCACCTACACCTCTGCACCGCTGGTGGGGAAGGTGAGGGTGACCCTGGGGTATGGGGGAGATCCCTAGTCACAGTGTCGGGTGGGGTTCTAGAGGACCTTTGGGGTGGGCCCTGGACCACAGATCTCATTCTCCCCTGCCCCGAGGAGAGATACTCTACTGAGGAGAGGACTGCCCTTCTACGCTTTGTTCTTTTTGAGAACTTTTGGCAGAGAAAGCAGTCCAACTCACCCGCCAGTGCCTTGACCACGTAGTCTGGCCCTAGGCATCTGGCGCAGGAGGTGTGTTCATCCTACCTGGGGAGCTTTGCTGCACATTGGTCGCACTGGTGGAACCCAGCGGAAAACCCTGTAGAGCGCCGAGCAGTTGGTGCCGAGCTGGTAGTGTTGGCTATTGGTGTCGGTGTCATGGGTGCACCCATCGGTGTTGGTGCTGAAAAGAACGCAGATGGTGGCGGGCTATCAATCGGTGCCAAGTGTATCGACGGCAGTGCTGAGGAAGCATGGTCGGTGCTGAGCTGTTGCAGTTGACAGGGAGGAGGAGCGGGCTCGGTGCCGAGCAGTTGGTGCCGAGTCAATCGGTGCCGAGGAAGAGCGCGGTTGGTGACGAGTCAATTGGCGCGGAGGAAAAGCGCGGTCAGTGCCGAGCAGTCGTGCCGAGGTCGGTACTGACCAGTGCCAAGTTTAATCATCGTCTGGGTTGGCGCCGAAGATGTTCAACCGGCGTCGAGTCAATCGGCGTCAGGGTCGTCGTCGAGGAGGGTGTTCAAGTCGGTGCCGAGTTAAATCGGCATTGGGGTCGTCGCCGAGGAGAGCGCGGTCGATGCCAGGCTGATATAGCCAAGTCAATCGGCGTCAGAGTCTATGAGCATGTAGGTCCGAGCTGGAAGGTAGCTGAGGCCGAGTGGACGGTGCCGTGAGCCCGCGGGGTCACCCTACAGCACCACAATAGCTCTTGTCAACGGTAAACTAACTACACGAGGCAGTGAAGAGAACAAAGCAAATCGCCAATCTCAAATAGAGGGGTCAAAACCAACTCTAATCAGTAGAAAACTACTGACACGAGACTAAGGCAATAAGCAATCTCAGAGCACTTAATATGTAGCTTACCGTGTATCTCAATTTGTAGGTCGAAACCGTACAAATCAGCCAATTTTCTGAACAAAGAAAGCATGAGGCAATCTATGACCAGAAAATGGTGATATGATACTGTGAGGATGATCCTCTTCAGCAGGAGACAGGAGGGACTTCCTCCTCACAGCAGGGACCTGATAGGGCAGCTTTTTTATATATGCTCAGTGATTTACAATTAGAGAAGCTCTTCCCATTCAGTAATGGTTGTCATTCCACTTGAAAAGGAAGCTATTATTTCGCTAACTTTTGAGCGTGTAGTATTGTAGCATGCACAGAGGCAGCCGCAGGGCTTGTAGGTGCAAAGGAGCCGTCTCTTTTGTACAGCGGTATTGGCGTTATGCTTTAGTGCAAGAGGTCCCGGATTCGCGCCCGCCCTCTGCCTGTGTGTGATGTGCCTGCCTGCATTAACCTAGATCGCTACAGTATTATGCTTGTATTAAGTGGGGTTTGTTTAACATTATTAGTGACAAATGATTGTTTTATATAGGTAGATAACGCCTGAAGCTATCTGCATGTGCTGGTTTTCACTTTATTTTCTGCCATTTTCTGTTTATTTTGTGGTTTAAAAAAATAAAACTCATAAGGTTTGCCTGTGTGTATGTCTGTAGAGGAACAATAATAATAATAATAAAAAAAACAAACAATTGGAATCCCATGAACTGAATGAGGATGAATGTGCATTGTAAACTCATAAATTGTAAATAAATAAATAAATAAAAAATACATAAATAAAAAATAACTATAGGATTAAAAAAAGAAAACTTCTATGTGGTTTTGTATTTTTTTAATTAACTGTGAATTGGTACACTTGTCTGAGTGTAACGAAAAACATGATCCCAGATTTGAATTGTTATTGGTACTGAGGGAAGAGAACGTCTGAAGCTATCTGCATGTGACAGTTTTAATTTTATTTTCTGCTAAAACAAACGAAAATAAAGAAAGACTGAATTAACACTCGGTGTGTAAAACAGGGTGGCGATGGGTCTCGTAGCAGCTACTGAATCATGTCTGCTACACATATACTGTATATTTATACACACTAGACACAAACATATATAAAATATTAAGATTTCTTAGAGAAGGCCAGACAAACTGAGCTCAAATCCAGCACTTTTTCTAAATAATATAAGCATTTCCATTCAAAATACTGGTAGTAAATATACAATAGGCTATCCTACTCGCCCACTACATAATGTTCATCTTCTAATAATAATAATAATAATAATAATAATAATAATAATAATAATAATAATAATAAAAATAATAAAAATAATAATAAATACATTAATCTAAATTCTGCAGGGACGGTGCAAGGCTCTCGCCAGTAGAAAGTTCTATTTTTTGGGGAGCCAGTATACCGGTAGCCCATACAAGTTCAACAAATTCCAAAGTAGATGCTGATCCACCAGGGCATTTTTGTAACTTTCTGGAACTTGGTTCTGTAAATTTTGCAGCAAGGATATTGTCTTTTTCAATAAATTCTAGGAACCAACATCCTATTCTTTTTTCCTTGTCATGTTTTTGTTCTTGTGAAATACATCTTGCCATATGAATTAGGTTTAAGTGATTTAACTTTATACATAGTCGCTCAAGCCTGTCAGTAGCCCGTAGCAATAATATAGGACACCTCTGGCACTACTTTCCAGCTATGCAGAGTTGATACATTTTGGAGTTTAACTGGCTTTTTGTTCTTGTTAGGTACCCATGATAGATGCTTCTTAAGGCTAGTGTAACATGAATTGCATCTTATGCCTCATTTCCACTGCCGACCGTGGCTGATGCTGCACTACATTAAATCAACTCTCTTCCGTTTACCAGTGTGCTGCAAAACCAGCTGTAATGAAATAATACAAAATGCATCGATTAGTAACACACAGTTCTATGCATACACAGCATGTATGCAAATTGCCGGTTTTAAAAATGATGCGCACGAATAATCCACACTGCATTTACACTTACAGAAAGCGTCTGCTAAATAACTAAATTATTCTTAAAACTGGGTTCTAGTTATCAGATGAACAGTCGCATTTATTACACTATATAAACCCTTTCCAGACATCGTCCTCTGAAAACGATACCAAATGTACAGTTATAACAAATAACTGCAATTACCTGCTATGATCTGAATTCTTAAATCATGTTGTTACACATGGACAAATGATCAATATTAAATCAGGTTTACTATACACCAAACGGTCTAAATAAATGTTACTTACACACATTTATCAGCACAAGTTATGACATTTGTTAACACTGCATTGTTGTTTTATGTTTAGCAATGTTAATTTTTTAGGTTTTAAATGTTAAAGTGATCAAACAAAATGAAAGAAAAATAAATAAAATAATAAATTTACCACATGGGCTTTGCGGTAGCGAATGAAATCATCGCTATCAGATTCATTTTCAATCTGCCTTCTTTGTGGTTCAGAAATGCAGTTCAGTTTTAAATTTTCATTTTGGTTTTACTGAAAACCGTCTGGATGCCAGAAACAGTTGAACGAGTTGATAAAAAACTGAACCGATGAGAGCCGACTTGCATCCCTCGTTTCAAATAAGAACCCAGTCAAATATGTCTAAAAAGTGAGCAATTCATTAGGGCATTTTGTGAGCTTCTTAAATAAACATTGAAAAAGAGCAAGTTTATTTATAAAACGAGCACCCAAACAAACTACATTCGCTTTGCAGAACATAGCAAATATAAAGAGTTGATGAAAGTTACCAGGTAATGCAAACTCCAACATACATCCTGTGTATAAAGGGTTAAGACTTCACTCATTGTTCTTTTTTGAGAGCAGATCATCCACCTGGTAGTGGCCGCCAAACATTTTTAATGTTGAAATGCTAAACCTCTCGGGGTGGTGCCAAGAGATTGAATCTCTGAAAGCTGATTTCCCTCTTATAAAACAAAAAAGAGAAAGAAAAACATGTGTGTCTTATGCAAGACCATCTGAGGTGAGAGAAGATGGAAAATTCCACTGCTTGAGAACGAGGGCTCAGTGCTGCTGAATAGACCCAATTGTCTATTCAGCAGGTCGATGGCAATTTAAAAATACTGCTCCTCATGCAGCCTAATTCACTGTGCTTATATTTATCGACCAGGATCCCTCTGCAGCCTGTTTACAGGGGATTCTATTGAGAAAATAAACTAGCATCTGAAAATAGCACTCAGCTTGCACACGCTTGGGTGGTGGCCAATTAGCATGCCTAAAAATACACGATTTTGTCTGGAAAGCCTTTTTTTCAGGTAGATGTCTTGCTAAATCTTCAGGGGACTGTGCTTACCACCCTTCATCACATGCTGCCAACATGAGTCCTCTGCTAAACTCCTCTAGTCGACATTTTATGGGTAAACATTTTCCTAAATATGTTTAGGTGTTGAGGGACTGCCGTCACTGAGGTCTGTGTGTTAAACTCTGTTGAGTTACTGACTGAGTTGAGTAACATAAAGTCCTGCCTGTCCTCTCCACAAACTGCACCTTGCTCTCACAACACCTCAGACAGACAGATAGCACATTGGTCTCTGAACCCAAACTTCCATCCTAAATCACTGCATTTACTTTGGGTTATACAATTCTGCAATTCAGCTTCACTAATGGAGTTTCTGGACCTTTTGTGATGCTGTTGTGTTTTCAGGCTTGAACAGCTGCTGATGCAACCATGTCACATGAAACGCACCATGAATTTTACGAAAATATGCAAATGCACACAAATTCTGTGTGCCTCAACCCACAACCAATGTCTGGCTTATGAGCAAATGACCGCAAAGTAGGAAGCTGTCTTCACCACTGACATTAAAACAGAAAAATTCTTAACAGAGCTTCTTGTTGCCTTGAAAATTGGATAATCAAGTTTAAAGAGGCCCATCCCCCATCACCCTTGATTCTGGCTATGTGTGCTAATGCACAACATCTTCAGGTTTGTCAGTGGAATCCCATTGCACAGGGAACAATTGCTGCACGCTGTAATGAAACACAATCACAAAAAAGTGCAGTAAAAGGAACGTCTGACTCCTTTCAAGCCACTGACAATCTGGAGCATGATCTGGCAACAGTTATTGAAGTCATTCTAAGAATGTTAGGGTTGATGATGCTAATTAGCTTGGTTAGGACTAGCCAGTTAGACATTTACATACATTTTTAAAGACATCCATTTTCTTGTTTACAGTGTGTAGTATTCTAATTTCCCGCCTAGATTGCATATACTGAAGTCCCATGATATAATCACTGCACAGCACTATGTGCATGGCAAATATAACACGCAGGCACACAGCAGAGCTGTACAGTTTAGTTAATCTAATTTTTTTGTACGAAATACAAATAGTAATTATGAAATGTATTTAAATTTTTTAAAAATATTGAAAAAATCACGGCATTGGGCTCATTTCACAATTTCCGTGCAGTATATAAAAGGAGAGGAACAAATGCTATGCACTGAAACCCTTCTTGCCAGCTTCAGGAGGTCAGCCTCCTGCATTGTAAACCTTTACCTTTACCTACCTTTTTTTCTAAAATTCAAAACCCCTAATTAAAGAGGAACGCTTCTAAAATGTAAAGAGGCAGACCGTGCACATTTGAGACTGGACAGGTTTTTAAAATGACCTAAAACTGAAATAAACGAATGTGTAAGAACATAAGAACATAAGAACATAAGAAAGTTTACAAACGAGAGGAGGCCATTCGGCCCATCTTGCTCGTTTGGTTGTTAGTAGCTTATTGATCGCAAAATCTCATCAAGCAGCTTCTTGAAGGATCCCAGGGTGTCAGCTTCAACAACATTACTGGGGAGTTGATTTCAGACCCTCACAATTCTCTGTGTAAAAAAGTGCCTCCTATTTTCTGCTCTGAATGCCCCTTTGTCTAATCTCCATGTGACCCCTGGTCCTTGTTTCTTTTTTCAGGCTGAAAAAGTCCCTTGGGTCGACACTGTCAATACCTTTTAGAATTTTGAATGCTTGAATTAGGTCGCCACGTAGTCTTCTTTGTTCAAGACTGAACAGATTCAATTCTTCTAGCCTGTCTGCCTATGACATGCCTTTTAAGCCTGGAATAATTCTGGTCACTCTTCTTTGCACTCTTTCTAGAGCAGCAATATCTTTTTTATAGCGAGGTGACCAGAACTGCACACAATATTCAAGATGAGGTCTTACTAGTGCATTGTACAGTTTTAACATTACTTCCCTTGATTTAAATTCAACACTTTTCACAATGTATCTGAGCATCTTGTTAGCCTTTTTTATAGCTTCCCCACATTGTCTAGATGAAGGCATTTCTGAGTCAACAAAAACTCCTAGGTCTTTTTCATAGATTCCTTCTCCAATTTCAATATCTCCCATATGATATTTATAATGTACATTTGTATTTCCTGCGTGCAGTACCTTACACTTTTCTCTATTAAATGTCATTTGCCATGTGTCTGCCCAGTTCTGAATCTTGTCTAGATCATTTTGAATGACATTTGCTGCTGCAACAGTGTTTGCCACTCCTCCTACTTTTGTGTCGTCTGCAAATTTAACAAGTTTGCTTACTATACCAGAATCTAAATCATTAATGTAGATTAGGAATAGCAGAGGACCTAATACTGATCCCTGTGGTACACCACTGGTTACCAAACTCCATTCTGAGGTTTTTCCTCTAATCAGTATTTTCTGTTTTCTACATGTTAACCACTCCCTAATCCATGTACATGTGTTTCCTTGAATCCCAACTGCGTTCAGTTTGAGAATTAATCTTTTGTGCGGGACTTTGTCAAAAGCTTTCTGGAAATCTAAATAAACCATGTCATATGCTTTGCAATTATCCATTATCGATGTTGCATCCTCAAAAAAATCAAGCAAGTTAGTTAGATACGATCTCCCTTTCCTAAAACCATGTTGACTGTCTCCCAGGACCCTGTTACCATACAGGTAATTTTCCATTTTGTATCTTATTATAGTTTCCATAAGTTTGCATATAATAGAAGTCAGGCTTACTGGTCTGTAGTTACCTGGTTTAGTTTTGTTTCCCTTTTTGTGGATCGGTATTACATTTGCAATTTTCCAGTCTGTCGGTACCACCCCTGTGTCAAGAGACTGCTGCATGATCTTGGTTAGCGGTTTGTAAATTACTTCTTTCATTTCTTTGAGTACTACTGGGAGGATCTCATCCGGCCCAGGGGATTTGTTTATTTTAAGAGCTCCTAGGCCCTTTAACACTTCTGCCTCAGTTATGCTAAAGTTATTTAAAACTGGATAGGAACTGGATGACATGTGGGGCATGTTGTCAGTATCTTCCTTTGTAAAAACTTGTGAAAAGTAATCATTTAATATATTTGCTATTGTAAATTGAGCCTGATTCATATATTTTATCCGCACGTTGGACTAGGGACGGCTCTCTCCCAGAAGGTAGAGGGTGTGGAGCATTTGGGCACTTGGTACTGTACATTAGCAGGAAGCTGTGTGTGTCTATTGAATGAGAGTGCTTTGTAATGATAGCTAACATTCTGAGGAGCTTACTTGGTGGGCGTTTCAAAATGGTACAAGATCAGTGTGACGGCTGTGGTGCAATTTCCCCACATATTGGAGTTTTTGACCAACATATATGTGTGCATTCTTTTTCTTAAAAATAAATAAATAAATAATAAGACAGTTTATTTAAATTAACAGCATAATTATTTGACTATTTTTCCTTTTAAACGAAGTGAATCTGCAACATTGCATACAACATTCGAAACGCTCAACTTGTTATTGTTTGTTCGGGAGGCAAAGTAATTTTGGCACGGTCATAAATTTATCTTACTTGGCTGTCTAAGGGCACGCTGACTATTGCATTGGTTCTTATCTTACACACCGCCTTTTCGCAGTAATTGTGCGGGCTGCGCTTACTCTTTAAATAATTTACACAAAATATGCAATGCAAATATTTTTAAATAGCATGTTTACACAAGTAAACGTGAATAAACTGAAATAAAAAACAAGTGTAGATAGCATCTCCCTTTGTTTCAATTTAACAAATTTGTCAACACTACTCTGTTTTAAAGATCGCTCATTTCCAGTACAATTAGTCAGAGAAAGTGGATTCGTATCTAAATATACTTTGGTGTTTCCCGTGTCTGGTGAAATAAAAAAAAAAAAATACAGAGATAGAAAATGAAATTCTAAATACTAAAATGTATTATTTTTATCAATAAGAGTCGGCGAAATTCAGGGCTTACCCGACATATTAACACCCTGCCTCTGCTCGCGAATGATTGGACAGCTGTCAGATCGTTCACTTTCCCTTTGGCTACTCACTCGCCGTCAATTTTAATGCAGAATACCGTGAACGGCCTCTTCTTGCTTATGATTGGACAGCTGAGTAAAACTTGGCAGCTATTTGACTCTCTTATTGGTTAAACTTACAGTCAGTACCTGCACCTGTCCCGCCCAGCTAAATTATGATTGGGCTACCGAACAGACAATGCAGATATTCAATTGGTTGATCGTATGGCAAAAGCCATTCAGAAAACAAACAAACAAAAAAAAAAATGTCGAGTACGTACAAGCACAGCATAAGCGAGCAGCGCTGTCAACAGGCTGCTGTGGCACTTTTGTTGGAAAATGTGTTTAAAGCTTTCTTTATTTTCCCACGCTACGACCCGCCAGAAATGTGTTCACAATCCATAATTTAAGAACAGCTTTCAGGACCACTGTATTACATTATTCATTAGGGTGGTACTATTGCATTCTTCATGTGGGCAGTGTTGAGATTTTGAACTTTTGATCCAGGTGGTATTTCTACTTGTTTATGACTTTTAAATTGTGTAACAAATACAAACATGGCTCTTCACACTCATTCCAGTTCACTTCTGTAGAGTCCTGACAGATTACAGTGCCGCATGTGCAGCACATAGCCACACTTCTTACTAGCAATGATGCACACCAGCACTCCCATTGGCACAAAAGGGTCAATACTGGAATCCATAAAAGGTTTAATTGTGAATGTGGAAAAAAAAAAAAAAACAAAAAAAAAAAACAGTATTTGTAACAGTATTGAAGAAGATTAAGAAAACAACTGTTTACATAAAAATGAATTAAAGAGAATGTAAACAAGTATTTGAACAAAAAATATTTATTAACCTTCGTTATTGCTGTAACAAGAAGCTGGCAAGATTTAGTAACAATTAATGCTGATAAAAAGGTTGTTGTTTTAGAGAGGGAACTTTAATACAGAAAACTATGGAAATTTGTGTATGGAAGGTATAATTTTACTGCTTCAATTGTGATTACATCTGTGGTCTTTTAATAAAATGCTTAGGTATTTAACACAACATTTTGACAAATGCATAACCACTTTGTTACATAGTTAATCAACTATTTGCCAAAGATTAGAGCACTTATGGTGCTTTCAGTTTAGCCCCTGCCAGTGCAGGACATTGTTCCAACAATCCCTGGTTCAACTTAACAAGACATTGTTGGAACATAGCTGGGGACAGCTCAATTCAGTACTTATGGTCATGGTTAGAAAAAAAAAAAAAAAACTGACATCGCTTGAACAAGCCACAAGTGAGTACCAGTACCACTCCACTGTGTTGGACTATACCCTCCCCCACCCCCCTTTAAAAAGCAGACGCGCTTACCCGCTCCAGACCCATGTTGTCCAGGTACAGCTTCTCAATGTATCTCCCAAAGGACTGGAAGGCATTGTCGGGGATGCTCTTCATGGGGTTCTTGGATAGCTTGAGCTCCTCCACCACGCGTAGCTTGCTCAGGGCGGCGCTGGGGAAGGAAGTCAGCCGGTTGCTCTCCAGATGCAGGATGGCCAGGTTCTCCACATCCTCCAGGGCAGAGGGCTGGATGGAGGTCATGTCATTGCCGCTAATGTGGAGCCAGCGCAGGTCCTTGGCACCGCTGAAGGAGCCAGCCCGCAGCTCGCGGATCTTGTTGTCGTTCAGCTGCAGGGTGAAGAGGTTGATCATGGGGGCCAGGATGCCGCGGGGCAGGTCACTGATGCGGTTGCTGTCCAGGTAGAGGTAGGTGAGCTCACTCAGGTCCTCGAAGGCGCCCGGCTTGATGATGCTGATCTCGTTGTTGGATAAGTAAAGATAGATGAGCTTCTTGAGCCCTTTGAAGGCCTGGCCTGAGATCTCCTTGATGTGGCAGCTTTGCAGGTGCAGGGAGATGAGCCCTGGCAAGCTGCTGAAGGCACCGCTGGGGATCACAGGCAGCTGGTTCCTCTGCAGGTTGAGGAGACGTGTTGCATCAGATGCTTCTGGGATCTTTTTGAGCCCCACGTTGTCACAGATGACATGCTGCAGGTCACTGTGGCAATGGCAGGGGCTGGGGCACTGGCTTGGAGCGGGGGAGACGCTGGCCACCAGGGCTAGCAAAGAGGTAACCAGAAAGCTTATTCTCCACATGTCTGGTGCTGGTCGCTCTGTCTGGTCTGTGGCTGAGCAAATAGGAGAGAGAGGAGGGAATGTGCTTTGGCTTAATGGAACACAGCACTATTTATAATGTTCTGAAAACACCTCAAAGCAGAGCCAAAGTGTTACGTCGAACTGAAGGGTTGTGCCTGCTCTCTGTGAGCTTTAACAGCTTATATGCCTCTAAAGACTACCCTCTGTGATTTGGAGCATCTGTGGAAGTGTGTATTTTTATAAAGAGAAACCTCATTGCACTGGTGTGGATTTTCATTGTGCATCTGAGTTGCACTGCTCTCATCATCTTTACTTTCAGTTTATAACCTTTTAAAAAAGCACCAGTTAAACAAAAATCTTTTCACAGAAATAAAAGTAAACAAACTGAATATGATGCAATGCCTCAAGAAAAACGCTGTATTTCTATTTCCAACACATTGTACCAATAGTCAAAATATTCTCACAAACAGTATTTGTAGATTGTTCTAAGGTAATAAGATTTTGTGCAAACAACGGAAAGGGAAAATTATTTACAGTAATATAACAAAACTAGTAAAAAATAACTGTGATGCTGGCAGCCGTACTGAAATTAACAGTGAGTATTTATCATATTTCCAGTTTTGATGAATGAACAGGGAATGTACCCTGGAGCGAAGTAAAAACATTTTTTTTAGAGTGCATCATTTGTTATATTAAAAATGACAAGTCCTGTTGAATTTATGGTATTTCCAAAAAGCAGGTGCTAGAGCCGCTATTCACTTCAGGTAATATTTTAAAGTGTTAGGTTGTGCTTTAGCTTGTTCTGCATTTTTAGAAAGTTTCTCATCTATTTTTTTTAGGCACAGGTGACTTAGAAAACGATTAACAACTTGTAGAGTGAGCTACTGAAACATAAACAAAACCTACCAAGAAACGAAATTACACATTTACCCGATTGTTTTCATGAAAAGTATTTGTCTTTTATGTTATAATGTTCACGTACAATATTCCTTATCATTGAATGAAGCAGATTTAATTAAATGAATCCAGTACTTTTATTGAAGTGCTTCTTAATTTCTCATTAATGGATGAACTGTTATACCAGGTGAAGCAACACTAGAGCAGGGGTTTTCAACTGGGGGCACACGTACCACAGGGGTACTTCTAAGAAATGAGAAAAGAAAAAAAAAATTAAGGCATTACATTGTGTTTGTTTAGCAGCTCAGAGTATAGTTGAAAAATGGTCATCCATCTGTAATCCAACAGCAATAGCAGCTGGCTGAATTTGTTTACGGTGTTTGATAAGTGTACATCTAGACAGCATTGTAACCAGAACTGACATTCTACCGATGTCAAACGATGTTTCAAGCTACAGCTGACAGTATTTATATGACTGCTTGATATTTACTATTCAACCTTCAAATGTATTTTACACGGCAAACTAACAGAGACAATTAAGGAGTCTTTTGTACTTTACCAGAATTTTTACATGAGCATCAGCATTTGTGATGCAAAAAAACAACCTAGGACACGACCTCAGTGTCCTCACAGCTAGTTAGGGCCATGCATCCAGATTATCCTGTGTATCATTGGATGTAGTTAAGATAGACTAAATTGTCAATTGATGCAACAGGCATAATTCAGATATTTAAGTCTTACTCCCACCACCAGAGACTTGTTTTAAGAGGTACTGTTTTATTCTGTCCTAAACCAGCAGTGTGTCAGTCCCAAACTGTTGTGACATATATGATATTGTAGCGTTCTGTGCTAAGGGGGTGAGACAGACTCGGGGGAGACCAGATGAGGTTCCACGTACTTTTATTTTATTTTTTTTAATAACACAACAAAACCCTATTTGGGCCTGAGTTCACGCCAAAATAATAAATAGCTGTCTCTCTCTCTTTTACACCGCAGACTCACTGGGGGTCGCACACTGCTTCATCGAAAAGGACTCTCTCAGCCAGTTCTCCGTCTCTCGCAGTCTCTCTCCCCTCAGACATTCACCCGCATTCTCCCGCTCGCGGCCCCCCCCCCTCCTACTTATAGAGTCCGGGGGAACCGCCCACTGCACACACACACACACACACACACACACACACACTCACGCAGACACACACTAACGACGTGCCCCGTACCCTCACAATACACGGAACCTTAACAGGACGTAACAAACAAGACAAACACAATGTCCAGGATGCTGCCATCGCCAGGGTCGTTACATAGCCTCCCCCCTTAGTCCCTTGTCCCCGAGGGAAGAACAAAGTTGCAGAAACGACCCGGGAGGCGATGATGTCTTTGCGGGCGGGAGCCCTGGTGGAGGACGGCCTCCTATCAGCCACAGGGGACAGGGAAACTGAACCGTCGGGGGAGAAACCCTCAGCCCTGGGCGTGGGAGGACTGTTAGGGCGGGGTGAATCAGGAGGGGGCAGGAGAGGACTGTCAGGAGCTGCTGGGTCGGAGGGTGCTGGGTGTTGTCCCAAGTAGGGGGCCAGCCGATCCTGGTACAGCACTACCTTGCGTCCTTTGTGAGGTAGCTGCACCCGGTAGGCCACGTCCCCGATCCTCTCCAGGACATGGCAAGGACCAAGCCAGTGGCTGTCCAATTTGGGGCAACGGCCCCGCTGTCTCTTAGGGCTGAAGACCCACACGAGCTCCCCTGCGGTGAAGTGGCACCCCCGTACTTGGAGGTCATAGTTCCGCTTCTGCCGTACCCCAGCAGCCTGCAACTGGTCCCTGGCGAAGCTGTGGGCTGATTCCAGTCGGACCTGTAGTCTCCTGGCATACTCAGGGCCCGGGGGTACACTGGGGGCATCTGGGGGACGACCAAAAGCTAGCTCCACAGGAGTGCGCAGCTCATGCCCCAGCATCAGCAGGGCGGGGGTGCATGCGGTGGAATCCTGGACAGCAGAGCGGCAGGCCAACAGCATGACGGTCAGGTGGGTGTCCCCCAGTCCCACTGGTGGGTGGTGACAGCCAGCTGCACGGCCAGCGTGCGGTTGAACCTCTCTACCAGTCCGTCGCTCTGAGGGTGCAGAGGGGTGGTCCGAGTCTTCTTGATGCCCAGGCGCTGGCACATCCCGGCAAAGACCCGGGACTCAAAGTTGCGCCCTTGGTCAGAATGCAACTCTTGAGGGACCCCGAACCGGTGAAGAACCCCTCCAGCAGTGCTTCAGCGACCGTCTCCGTCTCCTGGTCTGGCAAAGCGTACGCCTCTGGCCATTTAGTGAAGTAATCGAGGGCCACCAGAACAAACCAGTTCCCCCTCTCGAAGCGTGGAAAGGGGCCTAGTACGTCTACGGCAACCCTCTCCATAGGCTCCCCAACCTGGTACTGCTGGAGTGCGGCATGCGACCGGCCCTGGGGTCCTTTCCGGGCAGTGCAGATGTCACAGCGTCGGCAGTGGTCCTCCACGTCTCGCCTGCACTACCTCCAGTAGAACGACTGGTGGAGCTGCCGCAGGGTCTTTGTCACTCCAAAATGACCAGTGCCTGGGGTCCCATGATGGGCCTCTAGCATCTCCTGGCGCATCGCCCACAGCCCCTGGGTGGTGGTGGAAAAAGGGGCCACCTCCTCCCAGGGAGGCCTTTACTGCTCCTCTAGCCATTGTGGTATTGGGCGGAGGTCCGGGTCTCTGTCCTGATGGGCTCTCCAATCCACCCTCTCAGCCGATACCTCCACCCGGCATTGCTCTTCCCCCCGGCGGGACAGCTCTGCTTCCCTCTCCTCCTTTCTGCTACAATGGGCGTATCCCTCCCGGGCACAGCCCGGTGTTGGATCCGGTACTGAAACGCCTGGAGCTGCTCGATCCAACGGGCGACCTGTCCCTCCGGCTACCGGAACGTCAGTAGCCACTGCAGGGCAGCGTGGTCCATGCGAATGGTGAAGGGGAGCCCGCCGAGATAGTGGCGGAAGTGGCGGACCCCCTCCACCACCGCAAGCAGCTCCTGTCTGGTGACGCAATACCAGCGCTCCACCTTGCTGAGCGACCGGCTAAAATATGCCACCACATGCTCCCTTTCCGGACCAGGCTGGGATAAGACAGCCCCGATCCCCTCGTTGCTCGCATCCGTGTCCAGCAGGAAGGGAGAACAGACATCCGGGGGAGCCAGCACCGGGGACTGGCACAGCGCATGTTGCAGGGAGGAGAACGCCTCCTGGCATGCCGGGGTCCACTCACAGGGCTCGTCTTTCCTCAGGAGGCGGTGCAGGGGGGGCAATGATGGTGGCAAAGCCCTGCACAAACCTGCGGTATTAGGACGCAAGCCCTAGGAAGCTTCTAACCTGCCGGGGGTTGACGGGAATAGGCCAGTCCCTCACTGCGGTGACCTTGTCCACCTCTGTCTGGATCCCCTCTGCTCCCACTCGGTGCCCGAGGAATGAGACCTCCTGGAGCATCAGCTGGCACTTTTCAGAGTGCAGTTTTAGCCCCGCTCTCCTCACTCGCTGGAGCACCTCACGCAGGGAGGACAGGGCGTCCTGGAAGGTCCCTCCGTGGACCAGCAGGTCGTCCAGGTAGACCAGGCACTCCGATGGGGGTACTCCGGCCAGCACCTTTTCCATGAGCCATTCGAACGTTGCGGGGGCATTGCAAAGTCCGAACGGCATCACAGTAAACTGCCGCAGATCCCGTCCAGTGGAGAAGGCAGTCTTCTGCCATGCAGAGGGATCCAGCGCAACCTGCCAGTAACCACTGCGGAGGTCCAGCGAAGAGAACCAACTAGAGCCAGCCACCAAGTCAAGGGACTCATCGATGCGGGAAAGGGGGTAGGAGTCCTTCTCCGTCACATCTTTCACTCGCCGGTAATCGACAGGCTGGGTGATCGCCGCCCTGATGAGGGTGTTAAGCTCCGGGGGCCCGGTGGGGTCAATGGTGCGGTACGGGGCCTCCTCTTCTTCTGCTTGGGCCATGCGTGCTCGAGGTGGTGTGTGGTCAGGCCGCCTCTTCTGCTGACCACTCTCGCTCCCAGGGGCATGGTCCCGCTCCCCCTCCTCAAGCACCGCCTCGACTCGTTCGCGGTGAGCCACTGTGAGCTCTAGGGAGGTTGGAGCAGCAAACCGAACCTGCCGACGTAGAGCGTTCTGGGTCAGTCCGCGAACAAAGGCCTCGACAGCCAGGTCCTCTTGGGTGGCTGGCAGGAACGTTGGGTACCCCCTCCGGGCCAGGTACTGGACATCAGCAGCCAGTACGCCCAGTTTCTCTTCGGGAGCTCTAGTGCAGTTGGCCAGCTGCAGGCGCAACCCGACTGCGGGCTCCACTCTCCCAAAACGGCGTTTGAGAGCTGCGGTTAGCAACTCGTATTGGGCCACCTCGTCTGGGCCCAAGCCCAGCAGAACCTGCAGCGCTTCTCCCTCTAATGCATCCGCCAACTGTCCTGCTTTCTCCTTCGGCCCACAGTCATTAGTTAGGGCTGCCATCCTGAATTTGACGTGGTATGCCTCCCACGGCGATCTACCATCATACCGGCCTGCTTTCACTGACTGCCGGCTCACCCCTTGCAACATGTTCCCCCCACACCGCATATTCTCTCTCCTGTGATCAGCACGGGGCCCATGTCGGGGCTTAACGTCATACTCTCTTGTCAGACACACGCTCAGTTCAGCAACCAATGTCCCACAGCTACTACAGCCATTCAGATTGATTGTGGTTCTAAACAAGCAATTAAATTACTGGCTTTCTCTCTGTCTGTCCAGTTGTTTATCATTGCCATCATTTCGAACTGCTTTACAAAGTCTCACCAATCGGCCTTACCGTTGTACTGCAGACGGCTGTAATAAACCCCCTTGTTGACATTCTGCTGCAGGGCAGCCGTGTCTGCAACAAATTAATCACTTAACTAATTCAGGAGATGGCCACCTTCTGCACGAGTTTTAGAATGTGGATGGGGCTTCACATCCACGCTGCAAAATAATAACAAAACTAAAGCACAGCTACGCCGTCATACAAAATAATAAACAAACAAAATACACGTCGGTTCGCCGTCATCTATAAACAAAAATATAAAACAATAAACAAATACAAAATAACACAGGGGCGGAGGGGGAGACGCCGTTCTAAAATAAACACTGTACAGGGCTGCAAGCCCTGTTACAGATATATTAAAAAAAGAGAAAAAATATTGTAAATCAGATTATTTTTCCTTTTATTGCAACTTTGGTACCATTCAGCAGAGTGAATATTGTAAAGGTGTACTTGAGCTGAAACCTCCAGACAGAAGGGGTGTGGTGTTAACAGGGTTGCAAACCACTGCTCTAGATCATTAAAAAGCAATTTGATTGGTCACTGTGTTAGAAGATTCTGACCCGTACAATAGGCATGCTGTAAGGGACGTGCCTCACTGGAGCAAACAGTGTCTCTGTTTGTCCATCTCTAACATTGCTGGTGTTATAAGATGGTTTCTGTCCATTGTTAATATTGCTGATGTTCTAATAGTGCCGCTCAGTGACTGTCCGCTCAACATGTCTGGATGCTGTTTCACACACATATGGCAATGATATGATCTGCTAATGCCTCTGCCAAATCCAAAACTTAAAGATAAGATGTGTCTTTGCCAAGAAAGGACGAGTATCACAATCGTTTGCCAACGTGGAACAATTGGAGTTGAATGAGTGTTTATTTTCTTTGTTTGTCAAGCCGTTATTAAACATACGGTTTTGATATTCCAATATCCTAAGGGCTGGGATTTAAAACTTTGCACAACACAGGAAAGAGTTTCTCCCTTCTTTTTTAAAAATATGTTCTACACTCCAGAAAGTAATGGACCAGATTTATGCAGAACTGAACCGCAATAAATAAAGACATTTCTTTTAGAAATGTAATCTAGATTCTAATATATTATCTAGGGGTTTTAATCTCGACATTTTCTATTGACGATGAATCGATTAATCACACCTGTTTGCTAGTGACATGAAATTGTATTGAAAGACAATTACAAGAGATCACTTTTAGAGACGTAAGCTGACATTTTCTTTTGAGCTGTACTTGAGCTGTACTTGAGCCTTCCGCCAAATGCCATGTCTAAAAGAAAAGGATTAAAAATATGTCAAGAGTGTATATATTATTGTAAATTACCAGCGTAGAATACTGGATTTAACAGATCCGTTTTTTTGGTAAACCATAAGCTTTCTAGTTTCAGACTAACAAAGGTAACTTACTGTTTGCTATTTTATTTTAGTTAGCTGAAGAAAAAGTACAATATAACTGTTCATTTTCGGATACGGTTTGAAAGAAATCTGTTGAATAAAAAGAAGAAGCAGCTTACTTGCGACTAAGATGATACAATAACCTTGCAATACTGTCGTGAAAGGAAAGCACCAATGAGCAAGTGTTGCAAGTTCAGTCTCTTTTTTTGTATTCTGACATATTGTGAAATATTGGCTGTACCTTCCAGGTGCCCTTTTGCCAAGGTCTTTAAAAGTACCCTTCACCATTTTTCAAGATGTATTTTGTTTTTTGATTAATCAATCAATTATTTTGTAATTAATCCAAGACCACAGGTGTGATTAATCTTTCATCAGTTAAAACCCCTAGTATTATCCAGATGAAATCCGAGCAGGAACACTTGCAGGCCCTGATCCTGAGTAGCGTACAGCATGCTTGGCACTGTAATTACCAGCAGTGTGCATTGGCACATGCCATTGTGATACCATTGAGTTATCCACTGTGTTACAACTATTGTGCCATTCTCTTAATACTAGAAGCTCCGAGGTCGTCATTAAAATGTAATTTTCTCCAGTCATGTAACACATATGGGGCTACGCGTTCCTGTACCTTTCTGTCTGTATATATGAAATATTCTCACAAAGCATTAAACGTGGGAGTGCAGAAATAAAGGAGATATATTACATTATGCGTAAAAGCCCAGGGAGCAGTGACATTGACGGCCACACAGAAAACAATTTAGATTTTGATCATACAATTTTGTATTTTGATTATACAGAACGGTATTCTACTTTATTATTTTTACTTACCAGTGCGCAATGTGTTTAGCTGTAATCAGATTAGTCTCTACTCTCTGACTGAGTGAATGACTGACAGTCTGTTGTTTTAAATCAGGCTTTTGAAGGCTGGCGCCTGCTTACCAGCTGCGCTGCTTTGGTCATTCGATTAGCATCGGGACTAGTGAAAATAAATACCAGAGTGTGGCAGAGCAAAGCTCTGCCCTTTTAAATTGGCAGGGATGGGGTTAACTTCCCCTGCCTGCCTGGGTTTATTATGTTCAGGTGGCTGGGGTTGATTAGTTGATTAGGTTGATTAACGATCAATCAGCGCCCAGCCACCTGATATAAAAGGAGGCCTCTGCTTCTCATTTGGGGAGAAGGGAGCTGAGGAAGCAGGTTGGTGTTTGTTTTGTGGTTTTTGAATTTTCTAAATCCAGTGAAGGCATTGCCCAGCCTGGAAACTTTATTTTTGTGAGTTTTGTTTTTGCTTTATTTATGTTTGAGTATCTGTTATTTTGCCCTTGTGCACTTTATTTTTGTTTATTTATAATAAAATTGTTATTTTTTTGAACTGCAGACTGTCTCTGGGCCTCTATCCACTCGCCAGCCTGCCACACAGAGACAGTGGAGTTTTACAACGCAACAAAATATGGAGTTGATGTTTTGGATCATATGGAAGTATTCTGTGAAAGCTGGCTCCTGACGGTGGTCTGTTCAGGTGTTTTACAATGTATTGGATCTAGCAGCCATCAACTCCTGGGTACTTTACAAAGAATGCAAGGAGGAATATATTTTACATTTAACACAGGAACTCCACAAGAAGCATTTGGAACAAAGGGAGAGTGCCATGCATGTTCCCACAGCTGTAACTGGCAACCCCACTGAGAGCCGCAAGAGACGCCAATACCACGTTGAAAAGTGCAATAAAAATAAAACTTAGGACAGCTGTGCCCTGTGCAGAATGGTGGCTAGGAGAAGCGCATTATCTGTGTTGATTGTGAACAGCCTTAGACTCCAGGTAAATGAAAAAAAGTAATGAAATATACTTTTTTTTATAACTTCTTGTGCTGTGCAATTCTGTAAATGTTTTTTTCTAAGTTTGTTTATCTACGTTGTTCAGTTGATTTTGCTCATCTGATAATAAACCGATTACAGTTGAAAAGTAAAAAATATGTGCAGTATCTTGTAAATCGAAGTCTGTTCAGATGTTAATTTATTTACTTTTTCCTGTTTTGATTTGTAAAATAAACGTTATATATATTATATATATATATATATATATATATATATATATATATATATATATATATATATATATATATATATATATATATATATATATATATATATATATATATAATATACAGTGCCTAAAGAAAGTCTACACCCCCTTTCAAAATTTTCACCTTTTGTTACCTTATAGCCTAGAATTGAAATGCATTAAAATTGTTTTTTTTTTCATTTATCTACACATCCTGCTCCACAACTTCCAAGTGAAAAAAAATATTCTAGAAAGGTGTAGAAAATGAATTAAAAATAAAAACTGAAATAGCTTAGTTGGATAAGTGTCCACCCCCCCTCCCCATCCCCTTGTAATAGCAATCCTAAATCCTCATCAGTGGCTACCAAGAGGACAATGGCAACTTTGCAAGAGCTACAGGCTTTTATGGCCAAGACTGGTCAAAGTGTGCATGTGACAACAATATCCCAAGCACTCCACAAATCTGGCCTGTATGGTAGGGTGGCAAGAAGGAAGCTTTTACTCAAGAAAGCCCACCTTGAATCCCATTTGAAGTACGCAAAAAAACACCCAGCAGATTCTGTAGCCATGTGGCAAAAAGTTTTGTAGTCTGACGAAACTAAAATGTACTTTTTGACCTAAATGCTGTGGGGCTAATCACGTTAGTTTGTTTAATAATTACTTTAAACAATTAATTAATTTGAAAAATTAATATAGTTCAAATTAATGTGTGTTAATCAGCTTGAATGAATACTATATCACCATTACCATATTAGATCATCGACTGAACATAGACAGTCTATTAGTTATCTGTTAAATACTCGGAATATTCATTCACGTTAATTAAGACCTCTTCATATATAATTTTATTTAATGACATGTATAAGATCGAGGAATTACAATGAACATACAAAACACCCTCAACCACAACAAGGTAGGTTAAAATATCGTAGCAGTTTATTAGATAATAATACTAAGGTACTAAGGAAAAACTTAGAAAATCATCAGGAGATAATGATTTACACATATATCAAAGCAGCACCAGTAAACACTCATTCATTGGATGTAGATGCTTATATATGTCATTTCTCAATAACACAATTAAAACTGCAGTACAAGTAGAATTCTATTGCTTTCCTAACATTCAGTATAGGTTCCGCATTTCATTATAACACAGTACAGTCACTCCTCTGTCTCAATCTCAGTACATGCTGCGTGGCTCTGCTAGCCAGTGATGACGTCACCCAACTGACAGTTGCCTCAACTCAACTACAGAGACAGTGGCCCTGCGTCTAGCGCTCACAAGCTAAATAACTCTAGTAAAACACAAGCATCTATTATTCAAATGCAAAACAAAACTTGTTCAATTTCAATTCTTCTAATAGCATATCACAGCTAAGGCTGGACTTCAATTGTTTACTAACAATTGCACAAGTATACTTTCAAATAAGCACTTCATATGATAATATGAGTTAAGCAGCTTAGTTCTTTTTAGCAAGGTTCAAACTGGGATTTTTCATACGTGCATTAAAAGCACAATGTAATATAACTATTTTACCAATTTCTACGTGTTGTAATTACCATTAATTACACTTGTTCCACGAGGGAAAGGTGAGGTTCCTTGAGGAAGACCCCAAAAGTCTGCAGAGCAAGTCTTCCATTGTAGTTATGTCTTCGCTTCATTTCCGCAAACCCAAGTTGGGCTCCTTTATCTTCAAAACCCAAGTAGGTGTTTTCTTCTTGAATGCTACGCCTCAAAGGCAGACACAGTCTCGTTATGCTGTGATTACAAACTAGGAACAGAAGCTTGAGTCCAAGCCAGGAATGTTTCTTTTTGACGCGTAGATAAACTGACTTGCAGACGTCTCTTTTTCCTATTAGCGGGAGTCCTGAACATGGAGCTTTTGTTGACGTTCGTTTATTGCAGGTTACAGAATCTTCTTGCAGTCAAGAGGTATAAAGCTTAGCGTTATCTTCTCTTAGGGAGCCACGTTAGACTCAGAAACCAGTTTCAGAAACCAATTCAAAGTTCTTGCTGCAAATTACCAGCTCTTATAGGACTTTTACACAAAGATCTCACCCTGCATGGGTTGGCCTCATGATTTTCTTTATAACTTCCCTTCTGTTGTCTCCAGCTTTTCGTTTCCTGCCATAAATTCTGCTCAAATGCTCCAAAGTACTTATGATCCTGTAGAGACCCCTTTGTATCAGGTTCAGTCAAAGTCCACCGACCCAGCTCACTCCCCCCTCTCCTTCATGTAGGGTGATTCAGCAGCTGCTCCAGTCAATAGTTCACATGCTGCACTGCATACTGTGTGCTCAAAATTGTATCCATCAGATATGTCCTTGTATCAAAAATAGTTATTAATTTCAGGCAATTGTGCCTACAATGCAAAACTTTATGTTTGGCGCAAACCCAACACAGCATATCACCCAAAGAACACCATTCCTACTGTGAAGCATTGGTGAAGGTGGTGGCAGCACCATGTTATGGGGATGTTTCTCATCGACAAGGACTGGGGCACTTGTCAGGACAGAAGGGAAAATGAATGGAGCCAAGTACAGAGAAGTCCTTGATGAAAACCTTTCTTACAGCCGTAAGAAAGACTGCTGCGAGGCTTCTAGGTATGAGTATATCTCCGGTCCTTCTAGTGTTAATGGCAGCCTCCTACCAATGTAGCTGTCTGTGTGGTACCATTAACCCCTTGGTACAGAACTGCTGCACAATCATTTCAGTACCATTGTCAGCCTGTACTGCCATTAGACATCATTTGGTATACAGTAGCAAAATACTGTACCTGTTTATAAAAGATACATCTTTAACTCTCTTGCTGTTGGATTCTATAATGTTCTTTGCATGTTTGTTCCAAAGCCAAATTACCAACTCTAAATCGAATGGTCCACTTTTTAGAAGAAAAGCTGAGTTTCACTGGGCATTCCAGATCAAAACAATGTATAATGAGAGGAAAAGCTGTCTCAAACACTAGCTGAGTTTCACTGGGCATGTGAAAGCTGGTATCTTTGCCATAACTCCTGAAGTTTAAGTAGAAAAAGGCACAGCTTTTTATATCTGCATGCATTTTCGATAAACAGAAAACACTATGATTGTGCACAGACAGGGCCATAACCAGAGGTGACATTCCACCGAGGTCAAACTTAGACTTCAAACCATAGCTGCCAGTATTTATATGACTGCTTGGTATTTACTATTCAAACTCCAAATCTCTGTTACACAGCAAACCAACAGAGAAAATTAAGGAGTATTTTGTATTTTACCAGAACTTTTACGTGAGCATCAGCATTTATGACGCAAAAAAATGACTCTGCCCCTCTGTGGTTATGTCTTTGTGGTTATGTTTTTGTGGTTATGTCTGTGGTTATTTCATCTCTCATTGTGTTACACAGGTAGAACTTTTGTGCATTTCTTGATCTCTGTCATGTGTCGATGGTTAAATGCAGCTGCATGCATGCAGCTGGGACCCCGATTGTGTGTTTAGTATGCTATTATTTTTGTGATTGTGTTATGGCTAACGACTAATGTCATGTCAATGCAGGTCACACTGTGAGGCTGTGCTTATTGATCTTGGAATGAAACTTGTGTGTTCCTGTGACGGAGATATGAGTTATGTTGGAAATCACACTCCCAACCTATGAGGGCACAAAATAGCGAAAGGGAAAGTCTTTGGATGGGCTGGCCTGACAGTTCATTTCCAGGGTCAGGAAGTTGGTCAGGAACATATTGACCTGGAAGGCAAATGAGGTAGCAGTTGCAAGCAATAAAAGCAGCTGCAATCATTTGCCAAGGGGTCATTAGTGATAGCATAAAGGGGCCGGAGAATCATTAATCTTTTCCTTCGCTTGGTTTGAGATACGAGGAACTGGAAGGACCAGGAGATTGTCCCCAGATAAATATATAAAAGAGAAAGAATTTGAGAGTGTTTTGTTTGTTTTTGTGTGTTATCCGGAGCTGTCGCTGTGGGCCAGCACCAAACCGGATCATCAATGCACTTCACTCACACTCTGTAATTATTATCACCCACCACAAACACTACAGCACGCACCCGGACTCCGTTGCAGGACCTTATTGACCTGGAAGGTAAACGAGGTAGCAGCTGCAAGCAATAAAAGCAGCTGCAATTGTTTACCAAGGGGTCATACATGATAGCATAAAGGGGCTGGTGACTGTGTTTTGTATTGTTGTGGGGCGGATAAAAGAAAGTGTATTATTATTTGGTTGTGCAGAAGCATTTATAAAATTACCTCTGTATTTTACACATAGGTATGTATTGCAGGAGGTTTATTGTTTGGTCGCCAGACAGGGAGTACAAAAAAATAAATAAATAAATAAAATAAATAAAAAAATAATAAATAAGTTAGGCCCTTTTCCTAACTTTTCCTAAACTGCCTGCCTCTAGTTATTTCTGCACTGCATCACCTCTGCATCTGTACACGATCAGCAGCCACTTTGCCACAGTTCCTCATGCAATGAGTGTGAGCAAGGTACAAGGCAATCTGTGGGGTTCATAACTACTGTTACTGTTACTGTTACTTCGAATTTAAGACGCAGCCCAAATTTACCACCCTCAATTTGAGGAAAAAATAAAATATGCATTTGCACAGATAGAACCTTAATTGCTCTGTTGTATTGTACAAAACTGACCTGAAACAGTGTTGTTGTAGACTAACCACGGAGCTTGTCTACTGTGCTGCATACTGTATAATACTTAAGATGGCATCTCTGTCGTACACATACCACTCACTCACTTACGACACTACGCATCCCAGCACCACGTGACCCAGCAACCACAACAGCATTGATAGCATTGCAAACACAAGTCAGAACGGTATGCACAATACCAACTAACAGAACATAACATACGCATGTAAACTAGAAAGGAAGTGGGGGAGAAATCAACAAAAAAACAGAAGGGAGACTACATCAAAACAAAGGCAATGACTCGGGTAAGACACCCATTAAATGAATTTATCTATATGCTAGAAGTCTCAGAAACAAAATGTTAGAACTTGAAGCTACTGCACTAACAAGTAACTATGATGTGATAGGTGTTACAGAAACTTGGTTAACCAAGAGTGATGGAGACAAATATAATATTAGTGGGTATACACTTGTGAAGAGGAGGTGAGTGGTGCAGTTAACAAAGAGATGTCCAAACAAGATTTAACTTTTTCTCAGATTTAACTTTTGAAAAAGTCCTGCATAAAAGATTAATTCTCAAACTGAATGCAGTAGGGATTCAAGGAAATACATGCACATGGATTAGGGAGTGGTTAACCTGTAGAAAACAGAAAGTACTGATTAAAGCAAGAAACCTCAAAATGGAGCAACAGTGGTGTACCACAGGGATCAGTATTAGGTCCTTTCCTATTCCGATTCTACATTAATGACTTAGATTCAGGTATAGTAAGTAAACTTGTTAAATTTGCAGACAACGCAAAAATAGGAGGAGGCACAAAAACCATTGCAGTAGCAAAGGTCATTCAAAATTATCTAGACAGCATTCAGAACTGGGCAGACACTTGGCAAATGACATTTAATATAGAAAAGTGTAAGGTACTGCACGCAGGAAATAAAAATATGCATTATAAATATAATGTGGAGATACTGAAATTGAAGAAGGAATCTATGAAAAAGACTTAGAAGTTTATGTTGACTCAGAAATGTTTTCATCTAGACAATGTGGGGAAGCTTAAAATAAGGCCAACAAGATGCTCAGATATACAATGAAGAGTGTTGAATGTTAAACCTTTACAATGCATTAGTAAGATCTCACCTAGAATTTTGTGTTCAATTCTGGTCATCTTGCTACAAAAGGGATATTGCTGCTCTAGAAAGAATGCAAAGATAAGCAACCAGAATTATTACTGGTTTAAAAGGCATGTCATATGCAGAAAGGGTAAAATAATTCAATTTATTCAGTCTTGAACAAAGAAGTCTATGCAGCTACCTGATTCAAGGATTCAAAATTCTAAAACTTATTGACAATGTCGACACAAGGGACTTTTCTATCTGAAAAAAAGAAACAAGGACCAGGGGTCACAAATGGAGATTAGATAAAGGGGCATTCACAACAGAAAATAGGAGCCACTTTTTTACACAAAAAATTGTGGGTGTCTAGAACCAGCTCCGCAGTAATGTTGTTGAAGATGACACTTCAACAACAAGAAGTAACTTGATGAGATTTTGGGATCAATAAGCTATTAACAACCAAACAAGCAAGATGGGGCAAATGGCCTCCTCTTGTTTGTAAACTTTATTATGTTCTTATGTTATTATGCAGACTACTCACACCTGTTTTTCTCCCAATTTGAGATCAGAAAATACGATGGTCTGATCAGCATTTCCGATCTGTCCAAGCTGGTACTGTTTGTTAGAAATGCTGAAATTGTCAAAGATTATTTTTTAATTCCTCAGGAACCTAATGACTCTTTGAAAATGGCTGCCTGTATGTCATGGATGAATTGAGTTTGAGCAGTACTGTTTTGGTTCGTCTTTTCTCAGAAATAAGTCACATTGCTGCTTGTGTATTCAGGCAGATGTCTTTGTCTTTCCTCGGCCGTCAGTCACGTTGCTGTTTCTGTACTCAGGTTGTCACGTCATGCTCTCACATCAATTTTTTTATTTTTATTTTTAGTAATCACCAATTATTTTATTATTTAATCCCAATTTGGCATATCCAGTTATTTTTTAGGATCAGCTCATTGCTATCACCCCCACACTGACTCGGGAGCAGCAAAGATGAACACATGCTGTCCTCCAAACTATGTACCATCATCAGACTGCTTTTTTTTCACGCTGCAAACTCACCGTGCAGCCACTTACAGCTCTACATCTTACGTACAGCTCTGGGCAGCTTACAGGCAAGCCCACAAGCGCATGGCCAGACTACAGGATTCGTTGCTGCGTGGTGAGCCGAGGACACCCTGACCTACCTAAGCTCTATGTTGGCGACTTTTAAACATGCATTACTAAACTGTACTCAGTCTATTTTTGAGAAGCAAAAAATGGTTCAAAAAGTGTGTCTTAAATTTGAAGGAATACAATAAATACAATACCCAAGGCAACTGGTGTTCTCCTGTCCCTCCAGTAATCCCCGCTGTGCTGCCATTAACCCTTTGCTGCCAACACTTTATAATTTCATAACTTTTGTTACAATGACAAAACATGTCATATCTCAGCCGTCCAACCAGCAAACTTGTTTTTTTTTTTAAGTGTGGGTCATAGCAATGACTACGGGGCATGTCATGATACCATTGGTTTAGGACTTGGATGGGTGGGTGTGACAGAAAGACAATAATTCTTGGTGGTAAATCTCCCTCCTGACTTGTGAGTGTGCTAAGAAACGGGACAACTCTGGACAACTTGGCCTGACACTTCTTCTGAGGGTTAAAAGAAGTCGTCATTTAGAAAAGGGGCAGAGCCGGACACTAACTCATCAACCTGGAAAGGAAATGGTGTGGCAGCCATGGATTGGGGTAATGGTGTAAGTAGGGATTGAGGCTACGTAATCTGTTCCTTCGTTTTGGTTATTGGTCTAAGAACCCAAAAGGGCCTGTATTGTGAATATACATATTGTGAGTGTTTGTTTGTTTTGTCTAATTGTTGCTTGTTATTATTAGACAGCTAACACATGCCAGAGCTGTTGCCAGAGGCCAGCACAAACCCGATACAGCACTGCACCCATCTCACCATAAATTGTGTTTGTACCATAACCACTAATTCACGCACTAACAGACTTGTGTATGTGTTTTGTGTTTAACATGGGGATACAATAAACTGGACTATTATTTCTGGACCAACCTGGAGATTTTAAAATAAGTAATACACTGCTATATTACTTACCAGCTTTATTGTTTATTGTTTGTTTTGCTGTGAGGCACTGGACAGAAACCAAATAAAACAAACCCTTTGCTCTTGGATTATAATTGTCTGTCTGTTCATTGATCACCTGCACAGAACATGGGATTATGGATCACACATCACTTTCAGCACTGCTGGAAGCACTGGACAGCAGACAGGAGGTTGCGGAGAGAAGAGCGGTAAGAAAGTTGGTCTGGTGACCGCAGTACCAACGGCACCCGTGATGATGGCCCCAAAGGCGAGGGCACTGAAACTGACAGCATTGGATGACCCCAAGGCTTACCCGGTCGCCTTCAAGCATCTGGCTACCACTGTGTCATGGCCCAGAATGTACGGGGAGAGCCAGCTGGGATCCTGCCTGATCAGGGAGGTGCAGGCAGCCTATCAGGCCGTGATGGTCACCAAAGCCGCCGACTAAGACCTGGTAAAGCGAGCCATCCTACGCCGACTCAACATCACAGGTGAAACGCACAAGGTATGATTCCGGAAGTTAAGGTTGGCCCCCAGCGGGGATAAAGCTGCTACCCAAGCCCCATTGCTATACCAGCAACGAGACAAACATATAACCAATGTTCCCTCCTTCTTCCTTAGCTGTTTTAAATGCAACTAACAGGGGCACCAGGCCAGGTCATGCCCATCGGCAATGGAATGTGACATGACTGCATGCAATTGGGCATCTGAAGCTGGTAAGCACAAGGAAAATGATTGGGAGGGGCCTTGTTAATATGGTTTTATAGTGTTAATAGAGTTTTAGGCAAGGTGACAACCCATGCTTTAGTGGTCACTGGGTGTGAACAGACCTTGTAGCAATTCACTTGCTCCATAAAGTGGGTATAAGTTTCACCCACCTGTCCCATTTAATTAGGGTCAGTAGCCTGGCCAGGTTAAAACTCAATTTCCCATAGTTCCTTGCTATCACCCTCTGTTCATCCTCTCCCCCCATTGGATCATTCAGATATCCACTCCTCCAATCTCAGAGCTCCTTGGAAGCCAGCACCGGTATTAAAGCTGGCTGGCTAGGCTAGGAGAGAACTCCCTTTTGTCTTGAGGAATCCATTTACAAACATCCATCATCATCAGTACAGAACTCTATTTGGGACTTCATTATTGGTTGGTGAGATTATTCCTTTTCTGTTTGCTAGTTTTTTTCTACTTTATTTTGATACTTTGGTTCCTGGAATTTTGGTTTTGTTTTTTTGTTACTTTGGATTACATGTGCATTGCTTCACTGGACTTGTTGGGCGAAAATTTCATTTATCATCCATTGCCATCAAAACTGTCTATGTAATTGTTTTCCCCATATACTATTCATTCACCTTTGTCTTTTTTGCCTGTCAGTGTGTTGGTTTTGTGTTGGTGTTGTGTTTGTGTGTGTCGGTTTATTGGAGGTCCACCAGACACCACATTCATTTCGCTTTAATGTTAGTTTGTTTGGATGTTTGTTTAGCTCACTTTACTTTCTTACTCACCTGTACCTTCCACTTAACTAACTGTTATCTGCAATAAGTTGCTGTAGTTATATTTCATTTATTACATTATAGTTTACAACAATAAACTGTTTGTTCGTGAAATTGACACCTCTGACATCCCTGCTTTTGCTGTCTGTCACTCTTGCTGACTTAACTAGTTATAGATATTGGGCCAGTAGTATCTCCTTAGGGAGGACAGTACAACTGCTTCTCAGTTGTGCAGAGTGATCGTTACAACCTTAATTAAATCAGCTTTCTTGTGCTGTGTGTCGTGGCAGCCACAAGGCTAGGTGGTGATCTCCTGGGTCAATGGAGATATGGCAACATACCCTACCCTCATAGTACGACTGATAAGACTCCTTTTTGCAGTGAGAGAGGTGACGCAGAGTTTATCAGGGTTTTCCCCCCTTTGAGCTTTTGTATGGCCGACAGCCTTGCGGTATCCTCGATCTGTTGAGAGAGGGGTGGGAGGAGCACAAAGGCTTGTCCAAAAATGTAGTGCAGCATGTGTTCCTGCTAAGAGATCACCTGGATTTGGTCAGTCCTTTGGCCCAGGACAACCTCAAATCGGCTCAGCACCGACAACAGCAGCATTACAATAAAAATGCACTAATTCGAACCTTTCGACCAGGAGACAAGGTAATGCTGCTGCTTCCCTCCTCAGAATCAAAATTATGTGTTAAATGGCAGGGGCCATATAAAATGATTTGGGAAAGGTGAATTATGAAATTGGCCAGCCTGATCACCGTAATGACCGTGAAATTGATCATGTAAATTTATTAAAGCTCTGGCAGGCCTATGGGAGGCCTTATTTATAGCCCCAGGTGATGTAGAGGTTGATTTAGGCCCCTGTCCAGAGACCCCTAGAACTAAAATTACTTTGATGGGGGAACAATTGGTTCCAGATCAGCAATAGGAGCTTGTGGCAGGCTGGTGAGTGAATAGAGGCCCAGAGACAGACTTCAGTTCAAACAAATATACTTTTATTATAAATAAACACAAAATGAAAGGGCACAAGGGCCAAAACAAAGCAATTTAAACACAAAAAAGATAAAAAGCAAAACTTACAAAAATAACAGTTTCCAGGCTGGGCAATGCCTTCACTGGATTCAAACTTTCTAAACAACCAAAAAAAAAACCAACCTGCTTCCTCAGCTCCCTCTTCCCAAATGAGAAGCAGAGGCCTCCTTTTATATCAGGTGGCTGGGCGCTGATTGATCGTTAATCAACCTAATCAACTAATCAACCCCAGCCACCTGAACATAATAAACCCAGGCAGGTAGGGGAAGTTAACCCCATCCCTGCCAATTTAAAGGGCAGAGTTTTGCTCTGCCACACACCTCCCCCCATGTACAACGTACACCGGCCGCAATCGGCCAACTCCCCCCTTCCCCCCACCCCCCCCACCCCCCTCCCCCCAAGAGTCCAATTATGTCCCTTGGGTGGGCTGTTATGGTGGGTGGTGGTGGGCGGGGTTGATGTCGGAGCCCCCAAGACTTCTTTGGTTGAGGGGGCCCCGAATCTCCAAGGTAGCACGGCGACTGTCGACCCGGCTCCCTCTGGTGGCGGAGGCGGCCACTGCGACCCGGCTCCCTCTGGTGGCGGAGGCGGCTCCTCCCTCTCGGGCTCTGAGAGCGGCGGCAGATCCTCCTCCCTCTCTGGCTCTGGGAGCGACGGCAGATCCTCCTCCCTCTCTGGCTCTGGGAGCGACGGCAGATCCTCCTCCCTCTCTGGCTCTGGGAGCGACGGCAGCTCCTCACCCCTCTCTGGCTCTGGGAGCGACGGCAGCTCCTCACCCCTCTCTGGCTCTGGGAGCGACGGCAGCTCCTCCTCCCTCTCTGGCTCTGGGAGCGACGGCAGATCCTCCTCCCTCTCTGGCTCTGGGAGCGACGGCAGCTCCTCCTCCCTCTCTGGCTCTGGGAGCGACGGCAGCTCCTCCTCCCTCTCTGGCTCTGGGAGGGACGGCAGCTCCTCACCCCTCTCTGGCTCTGGGAGGGACGGCAGCTCCTCACCCCTCTCTGGCTCTGGGAGCGACGGCAGCTCCTCACCCCTCTCTGGCTCTGGGAGGGACGGCAGCTCCTCACCCCTCTCTGGCTCTGGGAGCGACGGCAGCTCCTCACCCCTCTCTGGCTCTGGGAGCGACGGCAGCTCCTCACCCCTCTCTGGCTCTCAGGAAGGCGGCTCACCCCTCTCTGGCTCTCGGGAAGGCGGCTCACCCCTCTTTATTGGAGTGACCGGGGCATCTCCCATGTCTACCGCCAGGTAATTAACCACCATGAGGGCAACCTCTGGGAAGGAGGCCGGGTGGTGTTGTTCCTCCCACTGTTCCCACCTCTCCCCATCTCGACGCCACAGCGTGTTGATAACTATGGGGAGATCGTGGACGAGGTCTGCCTCAGGGTGCATCAACCAGTCCCAGATCTCCTGGGACGGTGGTGAAGGTGGTGGTGCTGGAGGTAGTGGGGTGGCCCCTGATGCCCGGGGTGAACACTGCACCTCCTCCTGGGCCTGGTTGTAGGGGCATCCTGCCCAGTTGTGGCCGTCCTCCTCACACCGGCCACACCAGTTTGCCGGTGGCACGTCTGGGCAGGACCGCCAACGATGGTCCTCCTTCCCACACCAGGAACACCAGGGGAAGAGGCTGGCCGGGTCCTCCAGCAGTGGCTGCAGCAGCTTACATTTCTTCAGCTGCTGCTGCTGCTGCTTTTCCTGCCTTTGCCGCTGTCTGCTCTTTCCCATTTTTTTTTTTTTTTCAAAAAAAAAAAAAAAAAAAAAAAAAAAAATATCCCAAAAATTCCACAAATCAAAACAAAAATACTGCTCTGAGCCTCTAGGTGGCGCTATCCCACTTCTGACACCAAATGTGGCAGGCTGGCGAGTGGATAGAGGCCCAGAGACAGACTTCAGTTCAAACAAATATACTTTTATTATAAATAAACACAAAATGAAAGGGCACAAGGGCCAAAACAAAGCAATTTAAACACAAAAAAGATAAAAAGCAAAACTTACAAAAATAACAGTTTCCAGGCTGGGCAATGCCTTCACTGGATTCAAACTTTCTAAACAACCAAAACAAAACCAACCTGCTTCCTCAGCTCCCTCTTCCCAAATGAGAAGCAGAGGCCTCCTTTTATATCAGGTGGCTGGGCGCTGATTGATCGTTAATCAACCTAATCAACTAATCAACCCCAGCCACCTGAACATAATAAACCCAGGCAGGTAGGGGAAGTTAACCCCATCCCTGCCAATTTAAAGGGCAGAGTTTTGCTCTGCCACAGAGCTGCATAAGCTTATTGAGGAGTTCAGCAATGTTTTTTCTGACTTGCCCAGCAGAACTAATTTGGTTCAATATGATATTATCTTTAACGACATATCATTAACGAGAGAGACCTTACCAGATCCCAGAAAGTTGAAGCAGTGGCGTTCACAAAGAGGTATGAGACATGCTTGAACTTGGGGTGATTGAACCTTCCAGGAGCGAGTGGTGCAGTCCTATTGTCATAGTGGCCAAGAAAGACAGCACCAATCGCTTCTCTGTAGACTTCCAGAAGGTAAACGGTATTACCAAGTTCGATGTGTACCCTATGCCTCGGGTCAACACATTTTTAGATAGACTGGTAAAGGTGAAGTTTATGGCTACTCTGGACTTGACAAAGGGATACAGGCAGATCCCCTTAACCTGCACCTCTAGAGTGAAAACTGCATTTTCAACCCCTGAAGGGCTGTCTCATTTCATAGCTATGCCATTTGAGCTACATGGTGTGCCTGCTGCCTTTCAGAGACTGATGGACCAGGTTTTATGCCCACATCATGAATATGCAGCAGGGTATATTGATGACATGGTTATTTACAGCTCCACCTGGCAAGAGCATTTGGCTAGGATTGCAGCCATCTTCACTCTCTTCAGTTATGTGGTAGCCGTGGATTGGAGGCGCGGCTGCAATCGGTTACCAAAGGGGCATGAGTGACGGTATAAGTAGGGGTTGAAGCGACGTGATCTCTTCCTTCATTTTAACACGTTTGGCTAACATGTTCCGGAGCTGTCGCCAAAGACCAGCACAAACCCATAAAAGCACAGCACTCTTATCACCATAAACTGTATTAGTGTGTTGCAATATGACGATAAAAAGATAATTGTGATATTAATTCTAACGATTATTTTATCATCAATAGTTTTAATTATCGCGGTAATTAGTTTTTTTATATTCATGATTTTGCCCTCTCTGAGAGCCGCATCAACTGGACAGAATGCAGAAAAAACTATAATAGGAATATCCAGTAGATGGCGATAATGAACCTTTCACTGGGTTTTATATAGCCACAAAACTCAACAAGAGCAGCGCACAACAACTGTGGAGGATAGCGAGAATGACAGGAACGAAGTCTTTCCTTGTAAAAAACGGATATAATAAGTTATTTGGGATCATTTTGGTTTAAAAAAAAAATGATGATGGCCAGGTTATTGAAGAGAGAGGGCCAATTTGTAAATTGTCGAGCTGTTCTTTCAAAGGACGAGTATGATTACACATTTAGATCACAGCCAAGCACTTTATAAAGAAGCAGTATCGGTAAGGAACAGTGTTGATAGTAAAACCAATTGCCAGTGGCGGAGCAATAGCAGGTGTAGCTGCACTCAGGCCCGTGCACTCAGAGGGGTTCCAAAGTTTGAATATATTTACTTTTTTTTGTTAACAGTGATAATATCCTTCGCATTTATATTTGCATATGTTACTGTGACAGAAAGATAATGAGTTCTGGTGATAAATCTCCCTCCCGACCTGTAAGGGCGCTAAAGAACGGAGGAGAAGTATCTGGAAGGGCTGGCCTGACAGTTCATTTCCAGGACCAGAAGTCGGTCAGCCTGGAAAGAAGCAAGACTCTGTTGCAAGATCATACTGACCTGAAAGGTAAACGAGGGGCAGCTGCAAGCAATAAGGCAGCTGCAACCGTTTACCAAGATGTCATGCGGGATTACAACAGAGTAATAGGGGCCAGGGTAACGCTGATCTTTTCCTTCGTTTGGGTAAAGGCTCAGGAGAGAGAAGGACCGAGAGAGGAGCTCTCATGCAGAAAGAGAAAAGCGTGTTGTGTATTGTCTGTCTTGTAATTGTCTGTGTTTTGCACCACCAGACAGTTAACTCTCCAATCCGGAGCTGTCAACGAGGGTCAGCACAATCCGGATCATCACTGCACAAAACCGTCACAAAATACCCTATCTTCACTCACCACAAGCACGTCTGCACTCACCCAAGACTGGTGACCGTCTATTTGTTTTCTGCTTAGGACTGTGCCCTGTTGTTATCCCCGCGCTTTACACATGGTTGTGTATTGCTGGGGATTTATTATTTAAATGGTCACCAGACCTGGAATACAAATAAAGACCGCTTTCTAAAGGATTATAAGTGTCTGCCTTTCACTCCTGCACCGCATCACCGCTACACCTGTTCCCCCTTTACTAGCCAATTTGCCACAGTTACACATTTGTATCACTGTAGCTGCGACAAAAGGTTTTGCAGTACTATTCAGCACAGTCATTTGCAGTTATATTCTGTGTGCACGAGTCATCCTGTAGTTTAGACGGAAGCTGTTGGGTGCTGTTGCAGGCACCAAAATAAACTACAGCAAATCAACATGACTGTATTTCTGATTAAATAATAATAAAAAATGGTTTCCTATGTGAGTCAATTTCTGCAAATGTCTGTGCAGAATGTTTTCATCATAGGGACTGGCCAGTCAGCCAAGGCTTTCACCTAAGCAACCAGCGGTCTGCTCTGACCACTCCCTACTTGATACCCCAAATACTCTGACTCACTCTTCCCAATGGCACATTTCTTTGGGTTAGCAGTGAGCCCAGCCTCCCGCAAGGATTGCAGTACTGCCACTACCTTGCACAAAACATAGATGACATGGTTATCCACAGATGACCTTGCCAATCCTCACTGTGGATAACCACGTCATCTGTGTAAGCAGCGGCGTACTGCTGATGGAGCCACAAAATGCGATCCATCATCCGCTGGAAAGTGGATGGTGCTCCATGCAACCCATAGTGCATGGTCCTAAATTGGTACAACCTGAAGGGAGTCAAACGTCGTCCTCTCTCGGGATTCGGGGGTCAGGGGTATCTGCCAGTACCCCTTCATTAAATCCAGTGTCGTCATAAGATGAGCTGTGCCCAGACGCTCTAGCAAATCATCTACCCAGGGCATAGCATAAGTGTCAAACTTTGATTTTTCATTAATTCACCCATGCAAATTCGAGTTGACCCGTCTGGCTTATCCATTGTAACAATCGGTCTGTTCCAGTCACTTTGGGACTCCTCTATTACACCCAAGCTGAGTATCGTCTTTATTACCTGACTTTTGCACTCAGATATACGATACGCCCTCTGGTGCCCCCGGCTCAACTTCAATGTGATTGTGAGCTACTCGAGTCTGCCTCAGGATGGGAGAGAACACATCAGGAAATTCCGTCACCAGCACCCGAGCCTGATATTTCTGTGTTGGTGTGCAATCTGTACCGACCCCTTTTCCGCCAACACAAAAAGATCAGGTCCCAGGTCTGTGGCGTCCTCAGCTTGCGCCACTAACAAAGCCTCCTTTTGCAACCTGGGCTTCAAGAGGTTTACATGGTAAATGTGCTTTTCTTTCTGTCGTTCTGGCTGGCAGATCTCATAGTCCACCCTCCCAATCCGGTGTGTAACCTCAAAAGGTCCTTGCCACTTTGCCAGAAGTTTAGACTCAGTGCTGGGTAACAATAGAAGCACTTTATCCCTTGACTGAAACGTGTGTAACCGGGCTCCCCTGTTATATTGGGTCTCCTGTCTACGTTGAGCCTGCTGCAAATTATTATGCGCCCACAGACTCAAGACGTTTGCATAGGTGCAACACATACCGGACAGTATTGGTCGAATTGAACATAAGAAATTTTACAAACGAGAGGAGGCCATTTGGCCCATCTTGCACATTTGGTTGTTACTAGCTTATTGATCCCAGAATCTCATCATGCAGCTTCTTGAAGGATCCCAGGGTGTCAGCTTCAACAACATTGCTGGGGAGTTGGTTCCAGACCCTCACGATTCTCTGTGTAAAAAAGTGCCTCCTATTTTCTGTTTTGAATGCCCCTTTGTCTAATCTCCATTTTTGACCCCTGGTCCTTGTTTCTTTTTTCAGGCTGAAAAAGTCCCTTGGGTCAACATTGTCAATACCTTTTAGAATTCTGAATACTTGAATAAGGTCGTTGCGTAGTCTTCTTTGTTCAAGACTAAATAGATTCAATTCTTTTAGCCTGTCTGCATATGACATGCCTTTTAAGCCCGGAATAATTCTGGTCGCTCTTTTTTGCACTCTTTCTAGAGCAGCAACATCCTTTTTGTAGTGAGGTGACCAGAACTGCACACAATATTCAAGATGAGGTCTTAGGAATGCATTGTACATTTTTAACATTACTTCCCTTGATTTAAATTCAACACTTTTCACAATATATCTGAGCATCTTGTTGGCATTTTCTATAGCTTCCCCACATTGTCTAGATGAAGACATTTCTGAGTCAACAAAAACTCCTAGATCTTTTTCATAGATTCCTTCTTCAATTTCAGTATCTCCCATATGATATTTATAATGCACATTTTTATTTCCTGCGTGCAGTACCTTACACTTTTCTCTATTAAATGTCATTTGTCATGTGTCTGCCCAGTTCTGAATATTGTCTAGATCATTTTGAATGACCTTTGCTGCTGCAACAGTGTTTGCCACTCCTATTTTTGTGTCATCTGCAAATTTAACAAGATTAGGAATAGCAGAAGACCTAATATTGATTCCTGTGGTACTCCACTGGTTACCTCACTCCATTCTGAGGTTTCTCCTCTAATCAGTACTTTCTGTTTTCTACGGTTAACCACTCCCTAATCCATGCATATGTGTATCCTTGAATCCCAGCTATGTTCAGTTTGAGAATTAATCTTTTCTGCTTTTTTTTTTTTTGTCAAAAGCTTTTTGGAAATCTAAATAAACCATGTCATATGCTTTACAATTATCCATTATCGATGTTGCATCCTCAAAAAAATCAAGCAGGTTAGTTGGACACGATCTCCCTTTCCTAAAACCATGTTGACTATCTCCAAGGATACCGTTACCATATAGGTAATTTTCCATTTGGATCTTATTATAGTTTCTATAAGTTTGCATATAATAGAAGTCAGGCTTATTGGCCTGTAGTTACCTGCTTCAGTTTTGTTTCCCTTTTTGTGGATCGGTGTTGCATTTGCAATTTTCCAGTCTGTCTGTACAACCCCTGTGTCAAGAGACTGTTGCATGATCTTGGTTAGCGGTTTGTAAATAACTTCTTTAATTTCTTTGAGTACTGTTGGGAGGATCTCATCTGGCCCAGGGGGTTTGTTTATTTTAAGAGCTCCTAGTCCCTTTAACACTTCTGCCTTGGTTATGCAAAAGTTATTTAAAACAGGATAGGAACTGGATGACATGTGGGGCATGTTGTCAGTATCTTCCTTTGTAAAAACTTGTGAAAAGTAATCATTTCATATATTTGCTATTATAAATTGAGCCTCATTCATATATTTTATCCGCACGTTGGACTAGGGACGGCTCTCTCCGTATCCGTATCCTCCTTTGTGAAAACTTGTGAAAAGTAATCATTTAATATATTTGCTATTTTTTTTTCTTCATCTATGATTTTGCCATTTGTATCTCTTACACATTTAACCTCCTCTTTGAATGTTCTCTTGCTGTTGTTATATTGGAGAAACATTTTGGAATTGGTTTTAGCCCCTGTAGCAATGTTCATTTCTATTTCTCTCTTGGCCTTTCTAACTTCCTTTTTGACTTGCGTTTGCAGTTCCTCCTCTCTAGTCAGTGCCTTGACAAATTGTGTTAGGAAGCAGTCATTTGTCATTTCTACCATTTCAATTTCATCCATCGTGCTCCCCACTGGGTTTTCCCATTTTATATGGGGGAAGTTGAAATCCCCCATTAGTATGGCTTCACCTTTGCTACATGCATTTCTAATGTCATTGTATAACAGATTATTTTGCTCACCGTCTGAATCTGGTGGTCTATAGCATACTCCTATTATTATGCCCTTTGAATTTTTGTCTGTTATTCTGCCATATTGATTCGGCTTTATTTTCTTTGTCCAGGTTTAACACCTCGGCTTCAAGACTCTTTCTTATGTATAGCACCACCCCTCCACCTCTTCTGTCCTGCCTGTTTTTCCTATATAGTGTATAACCACAGATATTATATTCGTCCCCCATCAACCAAGTTTCTGTAACACCTATCACATCATAATTACTTGTTAGCTTCAAGTTCTAAAATTTTGTTTCTGAATTGTCCTACTGTTCCTCCCACATCTCTCTGACCAGATTGAGTACACCCCAGGGTCTCCACCCATACAGCAGCTCGAATGGTGAAAACCACATAGAAGCCTGAGGTACCTCTCTGATGGCAAAGAGAATGAGAGGAATCAGCTGGTCCCAGTAGCGCATATCACTGTCAATGAATCTGCACAACATATTTTTGAGGGTCTTAATAAAATGCTCCACAAGACCATCGGTCTGGGAGTGAAAAACTGAGGTCCTAATGGACTTAATCCCCAAAAGTTTACATGTTCCATGGAATAGCTGGGACATAAAGTTGGTGCCTTTGTCGGTCAGTATTTCCCTGGGGATCCTTACCCAAGAGAAAACCTTCACTTGCTCGTTGGCAACAGATTTAGCAGATGCAGAGCGGAGGGGAATGGCCTCTGGATAACGTGTAGCGTAATCCAAGATGACCAATAGGTGAGTGTTTCCTGCAGCACTGTGCTCTTGCGGTCCAACTATATCCATTCCAATACACTCAAACGGAGCTTCCACGAGTGGCAAGGGCACCAATGGAGCTCGTGAGACTGCTCTTGGGCTGGCCTTCTGACACTCCCCACAATGTTCACAAAAAAGCCTGACGTCACCATCCAGCCCCAGCCAATAGAACCATGACACATCTTAGCTCTGGTCTTGTCCCTCCCCAAATGTCCAGACAGGTGAATAGCATGAGCCAGTTGAAGCAAATCCTCTTTAAAGGGCTGAGGGATGAACAATTGATGATGCACTTCCCCGATCTGTGGTATTTTATCAACATTTTACAAGAGATCTCGATTAATTTCAAAGTGAGGGTACGTGGTGGTGCGCCTGGGCTAGACCACCTGACTGTTAACCACAGCTGCTTGGTCAAAGAGCCTGCTCAGCACATCGTCATGCCCTTGCTCGAGTCGGAGGTCATGGGAGCGAGCTAAGAAATCAGCTCCCATGGCTTCCAGCTCTGGGTCAGGTTGGTCTCGAGCACAGCAGTCCCTGCGCTGGCTCCGCGGCCTCCCCCCCAGATTCTTCCCCAACCGCCACCACCTGAAACTTCTTTGACCCACTCCCTCATTCTTGGTGATCCAACAGTCCCATTTAGTTTTACGGGGTTTAAATTTATGACAATACCATTCTGGATCACGAAATTGGAAAATCTCTCCAATTATTTCCTCTTTCTTGTCCAATAGGGAGGACAGGGCCATCAGGGCAGCCAACCAATCTTTAAGCTGCTCACAGTCCCATCCCAGAACTACCGGCACAGGCAATCGAGGACACAACCCCACATGTACTTGCGTCACCTGCTGGCCAAGGCCAATTTCTATATTTATACTGATCTTGGGATAAGAGCGCACATCCCCATGAATACACATTATATGCACCCGTCCCAATATGTGTTTATGCCCTGGTGAGACTAGGCTCTCCCGTATCAGGGACTGACCACACCCTGAATCCAAGAGAGCCTGGGTTTTTGTACCATCCACTGACACAGGAATAACAAAACCCATCTGGTTTTGTTGGAGTGACTGACGTAATGCAACAGTCTTACCTGGTCGGCTGATATCACATCCCATAATGGGGCACTCCCGGTTGATGTTTTTCACCTCCCAGCTTGTTCCACACATCGGTGAACTGGATTCTCGCCCTAAAGCTTCAACAGGAGATTGAAACACAGGAGCCCTCAAGGAGGTTCGACGGTAGGGTGGCTGGGCGAGACGCCGGTCCAACACTGCAGAAGCCTGTGTTCAAGGACTTGACTACCCCTCCCCCAGTTCCTTCGCCCTCCGTTGGGCTAGTAGAGAGGGTGATGCTGAAGCAGTGCGGTTTCCAGGCAGCTAGGTGTGCATTGGTTCTGCTTCCTGATACTGTTCTGCCAGCTGGATCGCGTGAGCCAGGGTGACTGGCGCTTGTCGCTGCATCCACAAGCGTAGTCCCGGAGCCAAGCACTCCAGGAACCGCTCAACGATAAACACCTCCACCAGCCTGGCAGTGGTGGTCGCCCCTGGGTTTAGCCATCCCTGGGCGTAATCCCGCAGACGGTGAGTGATGGCCCTGGGATGCTCCTCCGCAGCGAAGCTCTCCTGCCGGAATTTGCGGCAGTAGCCCTCCGGAGTCACCCCCATGCGGTTGAGGATGGCAGCTTTCAGCATGGGGTAATCCATTCTCGCTACCGGATGCAGGGTCCTCACTGCCACCTGCACCTCCCCCGTCAGCTGCGGTAGGAGGCAGCTAGACCACTGCTCTTGGGCCCAGCTGGCAGAGGTCGCTAGAGATTCATATACCTCCAGGTATGTTTCTGGCCGATCCTCTGCTATCATTTTGGTTGGCTGCTGTAGCCATGGGTCTGGCCCCACAGCTCTTGCATTTCCTTGACCTGTCGCAGCAAGGGTCTCCCGCAAGAGATCCATAAAACTGGTAAATTGCTGGGGATCCATTCTTCTTCCTGATTCTGCACTGCTGTATTTGGGCAGTGCCAGTGAATCCCACTACTGACACCAAGTGTGGAAAGGTGGTGTGCAATTCACTGACACAGAGACAGAATTTTATTTGTAATGCAGCTCAGGTGCACTGATTTATTTCAACCTGCAGAGGGCGCTGTTTTCCGTGTCTTGAGTACTCTCAACGGTAAACAAGACCATGGTTATACCAAACCGGGTACACAGTCCAATGCAGGTGCACTTGCAGGTGCTCTGCAAATAATAATCACAAAGGACAAAAGGCGAAAGAAAAAGGGAAAATAATACACAGTAATAAAACTACAAAACAAAGTTGCTACACTATGCAGCGTTCAGCCCAACCACCGCTACTCGCACGGCCCGGGTCTCCGTCCTACGCTTATGTGTTCCCTCACTACCCTAAACAATAATCGGGGTCTGCCCAAGTTTTTCCCCCCCGCAAAAATAATCTTTTCTTTCTTTTTTCTTTATTTATTTCGCTCGCTCTTCTCCGGCTGTGCTCGGTCTGGCAGCAGAGCTTCCACCAGCTGGCTGGCTCGTTTCCTTTGAGAGGAGCCAGACCTGAGGGAACCCCAATGCGTTATTTGATCAGTGCAGCAACCCCCCAAAGCCCATCCCTCAGCCACTCAGAGAGGGGGAAAGCCCACACACCCTCTTTCCCACCTCTCTGTGTCAATGCCGTGACTGACAGGCAGTTATTGCTGGGCTGCTGCCTCCTTCCTGAAGCACTATGAATGCGCCCAGAGAGTCAGCGCAGGTCTCCCCTGTTACACTCGGTTTTACAATTGCAAGAGTGCGAATCTTCATATCATCTAAATGGTAAGTACTTGGGCTAATTAGCCATATTCTTGTTGTTTTTGTCAACTTTATATTAGTTTTTATTTTAGTGCTGAGTATATCTGCAGTGTTTTTTTTTTTTTTTTTTTTTTTGACATTTGTGTGTTGCATGCATGCTTGTTGGGCAGGACTAACTAGTTCATATATATAAAACTAAATAGGTATACCACATATGATGCCAAAAGTTAGGTGTTTGTGTATGTCTGTGTATATATTAGCTAATTTTTGTTTACTTTTTCTAGGCAATGCACAATTAGGCTTCCAAGCAGAACCGCAGGAAGTCTATTGTTCTTCAAAAGATTATTATTATTTTTCTTTCCTTCTGCTGCAATGATAAATCTTTAACAGCCCATAAAATGAAAACCGTAGCACGCAGAGACTCGCCGTTTGGAACGGTGCACGTAGGTCACATGGTTTGGTAGCCATGTTGGATTTTTGCAAAACTGTGGTCATTTTCAAAGCTCTTCTCTGAAACCGTTTATTCTAGAGCTCTGAAACTTGCTGCACATGTTTATGAATGGTCAATCTTTAAAGGTTAGTCAAGAAGAAAAGTTTTTGTTAATGGTGGCCACATTTATGACATGAGGTCAAACGTGATAGTAGTCGATAATTCCTTATAGAATGCAGACAGGGCCACTGTTCCAATGGAACACATATAGGAACCCATATGTGCTCTATCAAAAACAGTTATTGCCTGTGACCTTTGACCTCTCATGATAGGATTATCACTGTTGTTATTTCTTATTGTCTACCAAGGACTTTAACAGCCCATAAAACAAAAACCGTTGCAGTTTGGTATGGTGGTACATGGCTATGGCTAGTTGACCCTGAAAAATAAATGGAGTGAATAGGTCACATGGTTTGGTGACCATATTGGATTTTGTATTTTTAGTAACTAATTTTGAAGACACTAAAACAACAAAAAACATTGCTGCTATTGCCCTCAAACTTCTGACATATGTTTAGGAGAGGGGTGCAATTACACATATCAAGTGACTTGACACGTTGCCGCCACTTTTGGATTCTACATTTTAGCTTTAAAATGCAACTCCTCTGGAACCACTGGACCAATTGAGCTGAAATTTTCCGGGATCTTATTAAACATGAGAGCATCAAAAGTTATTCAAATGGTGAGTTTTCGTCAATCCAAGATGGCCGACATGGACCAATGTTGCTTATAACTCCTTAGAGAGTCCAGATAAGGTCATGGTTACTATGGAACACTTATAGCAACCCATGTTTGCTCTCTCTCTCTCTCTCTCTCTCTCTCTCTCTCTCTCTCTCTCTCTCTCTCTCTCTCTCTCTCTATATATATATATATATATATATATATATATATATATATATATATAATTGCTAAAAAAATAATGTTAGCCTGTGACCTCTGACCTTTCCTAACAGTCAAATGGTTTGTTACTCATTAGATAGTGCAGAAAGCTCCATGTTTACTATGGAAAACATATTCTAACGCTTCGCTAGTGCCTTGGAAGCCTTATAGTTGCTGGCTGAATCTGGTTGTTATTATTATTTAGCTATGCATTTATTATTATTTTTTTAACTAAATTTTTTTTATTCAATGTATAAAAGAATGAGGCATAGTTATTCCATTGTTTTTATTATTGGTTTAATTTTTATTTTTACTTTGTGTATGTAGCCTATGTAAAGAACAAAACATTATTTAGCTGTAGTCATTATTATTATTATTATTATTATTATTATTATTATTATTATTATTATTATTTAGCCATGTATTTTATGATTAGTTTACTCTGTGTGTGTGTGTGTGTGTGTAAAGAACAGGCATTATTTAGCTGGCTGGATTATTATTATTATTATTATTATTATTATTATTATTATTATTATTATTATTATTATTTAGCTATGTTTAATTATTAGTTTACTGTGTTGAGTGGAGGGTGGAGGGGGGTGATGCTGGGACATCAGAATCACTGTTGAGCCCTCTTGAGGTGTCGTGGGCTAGTCAACAAAACACAGAGGATAGAAGGTGCCCACTTGAAAACTCCAGAGGTGTACCCTACTGAGCTCAATCCAGACGGTTGGCATGCACTGGGGAGACCGCACTGTGGTTGATCCCCGGAGCCAGCATCGCAGCCGCTGTGTGTGCTGATGCTCTGGGGAGGCAAAATGAGCTGATCCCTGGAGCCAGCATTACACTTCAGCCATCAGTACCAGACAGAAGGATATATACAACATCAGATGTAGATATCCTTCTGTCTGGTGTTGATGGATGGAGATGCAGATGGATCACATTAGTTTACTGCAGAGCTACATATTAGTTGGTGCTTATCCTGGCGAGAGCCGAGTTCAAATCAGCATGAAGTTCAACTCTCATGTAATGGAAATCGTGCGTGTGTGTGTAAAGAACAGAGGCATTATTTAGCTGGAGTCATTATTATTATTATTATTATTATTATTATTATTATTATTATTATTATTATTAGTAGTAGTAGTAGTAGTAGTGGTTGTAGTAATATTTAGCCATGTGTTTTATTAGTTTACTGTGTGTGTGTGTAAAGAACAGAGGCATTATTTAGCTGGAGTCATTATTATTATTTAACCATGTACTGTATTTTATTATTCGTTTACTTTTACTTTGTGTGTGACGGTACATGACATTTGTGTAATAAGCAAATGAAAATGAAACACACACACGTATTTCTTGTATAAATAATAATCTAATAATAGAATAATAATATCATATTAATTATTATATTAATTATAATTATTAATTATTATCGTTTATTATTATATAAATAATTAATAAAATATTTATTTAATGTTTTATGTGGGTGTGTGTAAGCCAGAAAATGGATGGAGACAATCAGTTCCAACATCTAGTTCAGTCACTGAGAGGAGGAGGTGCTGATTTGAGGAGATGGAGATCCTCGTTGTGGAGGACCACAAGGGAATGCACACCATGGAGGAGGACCTCCTTGATAAAGAGCTGCTGCAGAGGATTTTCACATTTGGCACCCCCAAAGCTGGCACTCCCCCGAAGGTCTCCATACATGAACAAGGTGCTTGTTGTTCAGTTTTATTATTTTGCAAATTGCCTCACTGTTCTTACTGCATGTTTCCATACTGTTCATTCACTGCTCTTATAGCATGCTGTCTTGTTTTCTAATTGCATGTTCCCTCACTGTTCATTCACTGTTCCTATAGCATGCTGTCTTGTTTTCTAATTATGTTGCCTCACTGTTCTTATAGCATCTTGTCTTGTCTTTGTCATCTTTCTGTATTTATCATACATAAAATGTTATAAAATATAAATTTTCTGCAATAAAATGTTTTAGCCTAATTTTTATGTATTCTAGTTTTGAAAATAAATGAATACAGCACAATATGGAGGTTATTTTTGGTCTCCCTCCCTACCAAATAAAATTCTTAATATCAAACTTATTTGTAATATGCCTCTTTTTTTTTTCAAAATAATAAAAAAAAAGTTTTTATTTGATTCCTTTGTGTGGTTCTTTATTTTTATACTATAAATATGGCAAATATGGTCATTCCCCATAGGCAGCATATGGTTAACGGCCTGTCTGCTCAACAGTTCCTGGCTCCCCTCCCAAGTGTTTGGACTCAGATGTCTGTGTTTAAGAGTCTGCTTGGCCTCTACCTGGCTGGGTGCAATCTGGTATTTACTCAACAGATGTAATGTTTGTATGGGAATGAGGTCCTATGTGTGCTGCCCTGACCGAGGCCCTGCTGGATCACTGTGCTTTGCTCTTGTTTTTGCCAGCAAACTAATGGAAGTGGAATTTTTAAACTACCAGCCATCCTGCAAGCCAGGAACCCTCGGGGACTGTAGGAAGAGCACAGCTTGTGGCATTTTAGAGTCGTTTGTGACAATAAAATCACTCAAATGCAAAATCTGCTTATTTATTAGTGTGTGTGTGTGTGTGTGTGTGTGTATATATATATATATATATATATATATATATATATATATATATATAAACACAAGATAAGAGTACCGTTAGATTTACTAACCCCCCCCCCATTTTACCTCAAATTACGGTTAGAATGGAGTTTAATGCAAAAATTCAAGGAATTTAAAATGTGACGAGGCACAGGTGAAATTGTAGCTCATGCAGCTCTGCAGCTTTCAATTAGGCCATGCATGATGTAAGGTTTCCTTTCTGCAGTGGCTTGCATACACATGAGCTAATATACACGTGGAGAGACTTCTGATGATCCCAGCAGTCTGTGTGATGGGAAGTGGGACAGTGGACTATGGTTCACATACCCATGAGATAATAAGCATGACGAGATATCTATAACATAGCATTGAACCTATTTTTGCCTAAATCAAATTATACCTTAAAGTAATTGTAGCTAGCAAAATAGTTCCATACATTTTTCTACACCACTTTTGAAAGAGACCCATGTTATAGCAAACATGGATTTTCATTTTAACACTAGAACTGCCATGAGGGTCAGTTAGACCTATTTTGCATTTAAAATGTAAATTACTCTTCCATTGTAAGTCGTATATGTATGTCTGTTTTTGACTTTTCCTAAATATATGAATTAAATATCCTGACAGCGTTTGATAGCCAGAATCGCAAAAATGATAAAGTTATAAACAGTTCTACTTAGGACCGCCATGCAGGTCAATTTAACCCATGCATTACAATACATGTCTTTTTTTAATATAATGTGAAATATTCAAATTTTTTGGCAAATTCAACAAACGAGACACACCTCCTCCTGCTAGCACACGTGTTGTTTATTTTTTATTTCAAGCCTTAGTTTGTAGACTGACTACAAGACTATGATTGTGGATTTGTCAAGATACCAACTCAGTGAAAGCCTAGTTTCTTATTTTTCATACAACAGTACTTTGTTTTTTTTTTCACAAATGTTACCAGGAATATATCAGAAGGAAAAATATAATCTTGAAAGTACTCATTTTGATTGAAATACGGTCAACTGCACTCTGATGCATACAGCAAACTGAAACTACAGGTAGGATAACAACTTATGTGCCTAATATAAAACATATGTTATAAATTATTTTCTTATATTGCTTTTAGAAAAAAAAAACATTTCGGTTTTACAGGTTTGTATGTACTAGTTTACACAATAGTTTTCAAAAGAACTCCGTCTGTGTTTACAACACAGCTCCTGGATGCAGGCACAGTCAGCTGGGAGACGCGTACACTCCTCCATAGAGTACAATGCAGCCATTATACTGGAAGTAGCATTATATTTTATTTTTATGTAGTATTAGAAACAATGATTTTGGTTTTATAGTTTTGTGTTTACATACACCTGTTTATACCTGTACATGTGTGTATGTACATACCCATTTCTTTTGAAATGTATATTTTTTTGTATTTTTTTACTGCAGTTGTGCTGTATGTGCACTCATTTTAAAAATAAAGCCTTTATGTTTAATTTTCTATTTAAATACAGTGTTTCTGCAATGCAAATGTTAGATCTAATGTTCATGAATAAAACATTTCAGTTGTATCCGATAGTATGTCTTTCATTTTCACAACAAAGCAGTAAAATGTATGGGTCAAAGTGACCCGCGTAGCGGTTCTAGGTAAAACATTAAAACATTTTCCCTGCTGCTGCACAAGGTGAAGCAAACCTATTTACCAGTTATGCTTTTTTCCTGTCAATAATCAATCAGCTAATTTCCTTACTGACTGACATACAATACCCCTGTATTCGAGAACACAGCTGGCTAACATGCATCACCAGCATGGGAATGGTGTTCAAAAAGTGGTTTTATTTTGTGGTAAAAGTACAGTATTAAACTCAGTAAAGGAGGATGTGGAAGTTAGTGTGTGTTTCTTCTATTAAACAGCACAAGTTTAGTCCAACCAAACAGTCTAGCCCTGTTAATGTGGTATTATATAACCCTGCAAAACAGTCCAGCCCTATTAATGAAGCAATAATACACGACAGGGTGAGTTATCACTTCTTCAACCACCCTAGAAGTGGTGATATCTCCACTAAAATACCTGTCAGCCACCCTATTTAAACTGTAGCCAGCCTCCTAATTCTCGTCTTGCTTTTCAGTTTGCAGTTACCATGCAGACCTACAGACCCAATCTCAAAACAAACCTTTGTTTTCAATCAGTTTAAAATTACTTCTCACCCGAGGCAGCTTTCATTTTCTGTGACTCAGATGAAGAACTTTTTTTTCTCCTTCCTTCAACATATAATCCACCGAAAAAACTTTCAAAGGAATCCACCCATCCTGCTTCTCCTCCATCTGACAATGCTGCTGCTTCAACCTCTGATTGTCCATCTGTGCCCTCTGCCATTCCTCTTCGCCGCTTTAAACGCATCAAACCTGATTCTCCAGCACAACTTTTTTTTTTTTACAAAGATTGTCCGTCGACAAACTCGTGAAATTTATTTTCAAAAAAGGATTGCGAGTGCTCTTGCAGCTTCATTTGTTTCATATTGCAACTCCATATCGGCCGAGCCTGTAAACGGCTTAGCCATCCAGTTTATTAGTTTAGATCAAACAAAGTGTTTAGTTTAGGTCTCCAGATGGAGAGGTTTTAGGTTTTTTTTTATTCTGTGGGAAATAAAAGTTCGCAACCAGCGTTAAAACTGCAACCTTCAGTTCTGAGACTCCTTTCTGCCTCCTGACCACCATAGACACCAGCTACTCAATGTGTTTATTTCTTTAGCCTCTTTTCCAGGGCTTTTGTTCTCCCTGCATATATTGCTGTCCATGCAGTCTCAGAGAGTCAGCAGAGTCTGACCTCTCAATTAGACGTCTCAGTAAGCCAGGGAGACCTTAGTTCATCCTTTGTCCTTCCTTAGGTCAATCGGTTTGGCCTCACATCAGCGAGGGCAGTTCTCTGTGACTAGTCAAGGGGAAAACCAAATTCTGTTGCTAGTCATAAGCACTTAGTTTTTATTTAGTAGTCTCTTTACTCAGGCCTGGCTCCTGCCTCGTGAACTATCATTAAATGGGTCTATGAGTGTTTTGTTGTTGGTAAATAAAGAAGACTTTAAACTTTTTAAATCATTTTTATTTGTGTAACCTTCCACAGAGAGAAAAGTAGTTCCACAGTAACTAAAATTTAATTTTAAACCATTTTGTGTAATATTTTTTTATAGGGCTTCGATAATAGATTTAAATTAATGTCAATGTTCTTTTCAGTTAGCCAGTTACGAAAAGCTTTCATAGCCCATTTTATCTGGCGCTTGGTGTTTTCCTCAGTTTTATTCATTTTTAAGTTGTCTAAACCTGCTTCATTTTCCTCAGTATGGTATCTTTTCTTTTCCAATGTTTACAGCTGCTGAACTTTCATAGTTAATCTCAGGGACTGCAGTCATATTGACTGACTCGAGTGGTTTTGTTAACTGAGCCATACAGTTACAGGTGGCTTATTGATTTTGTTTACTGTGATGAGGCTGTAAAACTCTGCTTTTTTTAAACAAAGCAGGGCTTGTTAAGAGCAGCAGAAAAACAATTCCAAAATGTATCAATTGTATAAGTTCTGTGTCATGGCTGAACTCTTTCACCCCCCGCTCTATCTCTCCTTGAGTTCAGCCTGCTCAATCGGCACCAGTGCTTCTGGAGCCTAGCTGTGCCATCTCTCAGTTAGCCACCACATGCCTCACCCTCCTCTCATTCTACAGCATTCCTGCTGCCTCCCTGTTTGACTGCTCACTGTGAATTTCAATGTGACTGAAAAATGTAAAAAGTCAGCAACATTACAGCAATGTAGACTCATCTCTAAAGTGTGAAAAAAGCAATGGTTCCTTGTCTTTATTATAACTACCTACATCACAGTACATCACAGTGCAACACATTACAGTACATCACAGTACGGTACATCACAGTGCATCACAGTACACCACAGTGCATCACAGTACAGTACATCACAGTCGATCACAGTGCATCACAGTACATCACAGTGCATCACAGAACATAATCAAGTTTACAAATGAGAGGAGGCTATAGGCCCATCTTGCTTGTTTGGATGTTAATAGCTTATTGATCCCAGAATCCCATCATGGATCCCAGGGTGTCAGCTTCAACAACATTACTGGGGAGTTGATTCCAGACCCTCACAATTCTCTGTGTACAAAAGTGCCTCCTATTTTCTGTTCTGAATGGCCCTTTGTCTAATCTCTTTGTGACCCGTGGTCCTTGTTTCTTTTTGCAGGTCGAAAAAGTCCCTTGGGTTGACATTGTCAATACCTTTTATAATTTTGAATGCTTGAATCAGGTCACCGCGTAGTCTTCTTTGTTCAAGACTGAATAGATTCAATTCTTTTAGCCTGTCTGCATATTACATGCCTTTTAAACCTTTGCAATATCCTTTTTGTAGCGAGATGACCAGAACTGAACACGATATTCAAGATGAGGTCTTACTAATTGGACAGAAATATAATAATGAGTTCTGGTTGGAAATCTCCCTATCAACCTGTGAGGGTGCTGAGTAGCGAAAGGGGAAGTCTTTGGACAGGCTGGCCTGACAGTTCATTTCCTGGGTTGGGAAGTTGGTCAGCCTGGATGAAGGCGAGACTTTGTTGCAGGAACGTATTGACACAGAAGGTAAACGAGGTAGCAGCTGTAAGCAATAGACACAGCTGCAGTCGCTTACCAAGGGGTTATGCGTGACAGCATAAAGGAGCCAGAGAATCGTAAATCTTTTCTTTTGCTTGGTTTGTATTAAAGAACTAGAAGCACAGTGAAAGACATAGAGAAAGCATTGTGAAAGTATTTGTGAGTGTTTGTTTTTCGTGTTATTAGTAATAGTCTTGTTTGTGTCACTAGACAGTTAAACATGAATCCACACTACCGTCATGACTAACACTGTTAGCACTAATTGTACTGCACCACAAGCACTGAGAGCACTCACTCTGGACTCTGTGAATGCGTGTGTCTAATTGTGTAAAAACGTACCATACTTATTATTTACAGGTATGCAATCCCAATTTTCATTACGCAATACACATTGCTGTGTATTACAAAAGCTTTATTATTTACTGGCTGGTCATTAGACCATTGGATTTGTTGTCTGTTTGTTATTTGGGATTACTGCACCAGCACCGCACCTGCTGTACACCTGCTACTAATTGGCGCTGAGCCATACTAATGCATTGTAGAATTTTAACATTACTTCCCTTGATTTAAATTCAACACTTTTCACAATATATCCAAGCATCTTGTAGGCATTTTTTAAAGCATCCCCACATTGTCTAGATGAAGACATTTCTGAGTCAACATAAACTCCTAGGTCTTTTTCATAGATTCCTTCTTCAATTTCAGTATGTCCCATATTATATTTATAATGCACATTTTTATTGCCTGCATGTAGTACCTTACACTTTTCTTTATTAAATGTCATTTGCCATGTGTCTGCCCAGTTCTGAATTTTGTCTAGATCCTTTTGAATGACCTTTGCTTCTGCAACAGTGTTTGCCACTACTCCTATTTTTATGTCATCTGCAAATTTAACAAGTTTTCTTATGTGATGAGTCAAAGGGGTTTCGGTCTGCAATTCAGCCTCCCAACAGTAGAAGGCATCAAACCAACTCGGGACTTCCCTTACAAAGGTCTTGAAACCATGACCTGTCTTACCTGAGTTAATGCCCTTGTTTTGGTGTTGTCTCCCTTCAGTTTTTTTTTGTATTGATTTCTCCCCCCTTCCTTTCTAGTTTAAATGCTTCTGAAGCTGCTGGAGGATCTTTTCTCCAAGTAGATTGGTTCTCTTTTTATTTAAGTGCAGTCCTTCCCGCCTATATAGTCCTTGTTGTAGAATGTGGTCCAATGATCAAGATAGGTGAAGCCTTCCTGTGTGCACCATGTTTTCAGCCATGCGTTTAGATTAATTATTTCCAGCCGTCCGTATGCTCCTTTGCAAGGTGCCGGCAGTAAATACCACAGTTTTGGTCTTGTCTTTTAATTTCCTTCCTAGCTCTCTGAATTTGTTTTGCAGGGATTTTGGTCTGTCTTTTCCACTGTTGTTTGTACCGATGTGGACGACTACTACCGGGTCATCTCCTGTTCGTTCTAGGAGCCTGTCCACGTTCTCAGTGATGTTTGTGTCAAAGGCTCCCGGAAGACAGCACCCCGTTTTAGTAAGGGGGTCCAAACTGCAAACTGAACTTGCTGTGTTTCTCAACATGGAGTCCCCAACAATCATGACCTCCCTTCTTTTTGCTGTCTGGCCACCACTGTTAATATGGTCCTGGATCTTGTTCCTTTCGTTCTCTTGATGTTGGTTTCGATCATCTAAAGTTTGAAGTGGCTCAAATTTATTGGTTGTTTTGATTTCTGGTGGTTGTGTTTGACAAAGTTTATTTTTTTCTCTGCTTCTGCCTACCTGAACCCAGCTGTTTTGACCTTCTTCTTCTATCTCCCTGGTGGCTATCCGTCTGTTATGGGTGCAGACTTCCATGAATTGTGGGTGTGCCGCTCCTCAAGATCCTGTTGCTGTCTCATTTCTTGCAGCTCCATTTCTAGCACACTTACTAGTTTATGCAAGTCCTGGATCGTGCAACACTTTACACACACTTGATTTAGCTCTGCTGGGTTTTCTCGGATTTCCCACATCAAGCAGGTGTCACAGATTAACGGCTTGAACATGTTAATATTTATTTTTTGTAGTTTAGTTTAGCTTCTACAGCTGTCAACCTGCTTTCAAACTGTTCTGTACTTTTCCACGCCTGTACTTCTCCCACGCTGTCGCTTCCACAGTAACCATTACCCTAACTATACTGTGTAAGGAGTTTAAGCCACTTTTGCATTTGAAATTAAGGACAGGTCAAAGGTCATGGTCAAAGACATTTTTGATAGAGCATATATGGGTTCATATAAGTGTTTCTTTGTACTCATGACCCTATCTGCACTGTGTAAGGAGTTATAAGCTAGTTCTGCATTTGACCTTAAGGACAAGTTAAAGGACATGGCCAAGTTAATTTTTGAATAGAGCATTGTGACAGAAATACAATGAGTTCTGGTGATAAATCTTCCTCCTGACCTGTGAGGGTGCTAAAGAACGGGACGAGAAGTATCTGGAAGGGCTGGCCTGACAGTTCGTTTCCGGGACCGGGAAGTGGGTCAGCCTGGAAAGAAGCGAGACTCTGTTGTAAGACTGTATTGACTTGAAAGGTAAACAAGTAATAAGGCAGCTGCAACCGTTTACCTAGATATCATGCGGGATTACATATAAGGGCCAGGTAACGCTGATCTTTTCCTTCATTTGGGTTAAACGATCTGAGAGAGAGAAGGATTGAGAGAGGAGCTCTCAGTGTGTGTAAAAAGATACGTGTTGTGTTTGTCCTGTTAATTGTCTGTTCTTCACTTCTAGACAGTTAAAGCACACCTCTGGAGCTGTCGACTAGGGTCAGCACTGTCCGGAGGACCACTGCACTGTCGTCACGAATCACCTGTGTTTTCACTCAGCACCAGCACAACTGCACTCACCCAGGACTGGTGACTGTGTGTTTGTTTTATTCGGGACTGTCCCCTGTTATTGCTTTCCCCGTGCTTTACACATTGTTGTGTATAGCTGGGATTTATTATTTTACGGTCACCAGACCTGATGAAATCTTAAAATCTCAAAGGAGTTCTAAACAAGTTTTGAATTTGAGCTTTAGCAAGGTAAAATTTGCAAATATGTGCAATTTGTCCATAGCTGAAATTTGATTGGCTTATGGCTGCCATGGTTTTTTTATGAAGCGAGTTGAATAGAGCATACTGTATATGGATTCCTATATGTTTTCCATAGTAAACATTACCCGAACTATACTGTGTAATGAGTTATAAGGAGAGGTTAAAGGTCACGGTCAAGGCCATTTTTGAATATAGCATGTATGGCTTCCTATATGTGTTCCATAGTAACTATTATCCTATCTGTACTCTGTAAGGAGTTATAAGCTGTTTTTGAGGAGAGGTCAAAGGTCTAGGTCAAAGACATTTTTTAATTAAGTATATATGGGTTCCTATCTGTGTTCCATAGAAACCATTACCCTAAAAGGAGTTATAAGCTAATTTTGCATTTGACCATAAGGAGAGGTCAAAGTTCAGGGTCAAGGCAATTTTTGTATAGAGCATATATCGATTCTTATATGTTTCATAGTAACCATCACCCTATCTGCACTGTGTAAGGAGTTATAACTAGTTTTGCATTTGACCTTAAGGAGTTGTCAAAAGTCTCAGTCGAGGTAGTTTTTCTAGGGCATATATGGGTTCCTATATGTGTTCCATTGTAACCATGACCCTGTCTGCACTGTGTAAGGAGTTATATGCTAGTTTTGCATTTGATCTTAAGGAGAGGTCAAAGGTCACTGTCAAGGCAATTTTTAAACATAACATATATAGGTTCCTACATGTGTTCCATAGTAACTATTATCCTATCCGCACTCTGTAAGGAGTTATAAGCAAATTTTGCAATTGACCATAAGGAGAGGTCAAAGGTCAAGTTAATTGTATAATAGAGCATCTAAGGATTCATTTGTGTACTCTTTAGTAACTATGACACTGTCTAAACTCTCAAAGGAATTCTAAACAAGTTTTGCATTTGAGCTTTAGCGAGGTAATATTTGCAAATATGTGCAATTGGACCATAGCTGAAATTTGATTAGCTTATGGTGGCCATGTTTTTTTTTTTTTTTTTTTTTTTTTTTTTTTTTATGTAACAAGTTGCTTTCAATATATCATATATGGGTTCGTATATGTTTTCCATAGTAACCATTACCCTATCTGCACTGTGTAAGCAATTACAGTACCTGTCAGATGACAGAGTTGCAGCTATTCAGAGTTGCCTCTCTCTGTTTCGACAGGGTTCGCAGGTCACCCTCCTATTATGCCAGAAACTATTGGGTCTGACGGCTGCAGCCATATTGGCCATACAGCTGGATCTGCTTCGCATGCACCCGCTACAAGCTTGGCTCAGTGCGTTCCACCAAAATCCCAAACGCAACAGACACTGTTGGCTGACTGCTCAGCAGCCCTACACTGGTGGAGGACAACCTCTCACATGTGCCAGGGTGTACATATGGCAGTGGTCTTCAACCACCAAATGGTGATGACAGATGCCTCCAACTTGGGTTGGGTGGCAGTCTGGGAAGGCAGAGGAGTCTGCGGATCCTAGTCGGACTGCGGACATCCCTGCATATAAACATGCTAGAGCTGCAGGCAGTCTCCCTTGCTCTCCGTCATTTCCTCCCAGTGCTAAAGGGTATGCATGTGTTGGACTAGATGGACAACACAACAGTGGTGGCGTATGTCAACCATCAAGGTGGTATACGGTCCCCAGGGTTGCATTGCATTGCCTTCAAGCTTTTGATGTGGGCTCAGAGGAACTTGCTGTGGATGTACATTCCTGGAGCAATGAACAGGGCAGAGTGCAAAGCAAAGTCCCTTTCCTTCAAAGTGGAGACTCCACCCTCAGGTAGTGGAGTGCGTTTGGGAACGATTTGGGAGGATGCAGGTCGATCTCTTTGCCTCAGCGGAGACGATACACTGCCCCCTGTGGTACTCCCTCCACTGCTTAGGCGGTCCACTCGGCGTTGACACCCTAGAGCAGGAGTTTCCAAAGTGCGGCTCATCGGGCCACATGCGACCCAAGAGTTGCAAACCACACGGCCACATGCGACCCAGGTAGAACGTTTGGTGTGCAATCCACAGCAACCACCCCCCCATTTACTTTATTTTTACATTTTCTGGATATTTTCGTACAAAAATGAGTATGTAATTTGGGGGAAATGAATAATACACAGCAATCAAAGTTCATAAAATTCCCTAACATACATTTTTACATGTTTTAGATCAAATTGGGACACTCTCAAGCCAATTTTATTAATTAAGTTGTTACGGTCATATGTGCACTGTCCCTTTAAAAAAAAAAAAAAAAAAAAAGGCTCCTATAGTGCACAGTAGATTTGCCGTGCTGAAGGAAAATAACATTAAATCTCCTAAGAAAAGAAAAAGTGCTTCTACTTTTCTTAAATTATTATTTTGTCGTCTTCTATCACTTTCACTTTACGGGGGAAGATGCTCAAAGACGTGAAGGTACCATCCAAATAACGTTAGATTACTTTACGCAGCTGAAGTAGCTAGCTAGCTTCTGTAATGTTAACAGAGCGACTGCAAGAAACGTTTCAGTTCAGGATACAGGCACTTTTCCTGTTGTAGATTTTATTTTATTATTTTAAGAGAAAAACTGTATTCAGCTTCAACTACATCAGGAAAATGCTCTTTGTACAGTATTGTAGTTTTGGTGTTCAACTGGGATCTTTTGTTAGGGAAAGTACTACTGTAGTAACAGTACCTGGCTACAGTTTAAAATTGTTACCGTTACATTTCTTTTTTGTAGTGTTTCTGAATAAGACTACAGTTAGGCTGCAGTACAGTAGCTAGTAGGATGTTATGTAGCAATCATATGTAATTGCATAAAAAGCTCCAATGTAATGGCAGATAATTTATGAATAATGCTGTACTTTAAATAGAAATGTATGATTATTTTGTTGTATTCAGAAAGAAAAAATAAATAAAAACGTCAAGGTAAAATAGAGTAACGTCTGTGTTTTATTTCTGCACATTTACTATGGAAATAACTCTAAATGTGCACACCATGGGACAATTTACATAATTTGTTTCATTCGAATTTTGCACATCTCAAATTATTTGTATGGTCCCCACAGATTTGAATTAAGCAGAGTTCACTGTACATACATTCAGCTCTTAGTGAAGTGGTTAGTTGTACAAGTCAAGATCCATTCTGCCTCACTACTGAAGAACAACCCACAAATAGTTTAATTGTTATAGTTTGATAAGTACCTATTTTGGTATTATCTTCTTTAATTGTTGTGACCAGGACAATGTAAGATGTGACAGCATGATATTGGTGCTCAAACCTAAGCCTGTTGTGGCACCAAGACACAGGATAAAATACAAATACATTTCAAAGCTGCTGGTGTTGCAGTGGTAGTAATATACATACCTAATTTAAATACAAAAATGTATAGGAAATAAAAAAGTTGTGATTTGGGACATATTTCAGTTTCATGAGCGATACAATTTCTTGTGCGGCCCCCCATCCCATGCAACCTCCGGAAATTGGCCCTCCATCACCAAAACTTTGGGAACCCCTGCCCTAGAGCATGAATGGCCCAAAGCATTTTTGCTCCGGGCCTTTGTCGAAAAGGTCTGGTTAGAGGAGGCGTCAGTTCTCCTAGTGGCCCCTAGGTGGCCCAAGAGAATCTGGTTTTTGACCCTGTGCCAGCTGTTACACGGCCAGCCCTGGGAGATCCCACTGCGGATGGGTCTTCTCAGTCAGACGAGAGGCACTCTGTCACCCGGAACCGAACCCTTAAAGTTTGTTACATTGGATTGTGGACACAGTCTTGACAGCGTATGATGGTGCTGGCTTGCCCCCACTTAGGGAGGGTTGGCTACATCTTGGGCCCTCTTTAGGGGCTTCGCTGTCTGATATTTGTACTGCGGCTAGCTAGGCTACTCCGCATACATTCTCCAGGTTCTACCGCCTTAATGTGGTAGATCCTGTCCTGCCTTTGTTAGGCCCAAGGGTCCTTGAGAGTCTAAGCTCACATTGCTATCCCTGGGTTAAGCGGTTCTGATGCATCCCTCATATGCTGCCGTTCCTTCTTCCTCGCGACGGCTCTAGTATACATTATCCCATACATAATGTCATTGGTGGTCATCTTCGAATTGAAAGAGAATGTTAGGTTACTTACTGTAACCCTGGTACCCTAAAGAGAAGACGACCACCAACTGCAAGGTCGCATCAGTCGCCCTCACGGGTTAGATGGAAAAAGAGTAAAGAGTGGCTTCCTCAGGATGACGGTTTTAATCCCTCGGTGGGCAGGACCGAGTGCGTCATCCCAGGTAGGGGCCTACTGGCAGCTCTGGTATAGAGAGCTCAGCAATACCTATTCAATGGGCAGGCATATCCCATACATAATGTCGTTGGTAGTCGTTTTCTCTTTCAAAGAACAAGGGTTACAGTAAGTAACCTAGCATTATGTGCAACAATGCAAGTACTTGTCATGAGTGCATTTTAACATTATTTTAGTTGCTGTAAACGTAGGTAGTTTTTGTTATTGTCTTTTGATACCATATCCATAAAAATAATAACTGCATTTACCATGCATGATGGCAGATTTGGCAAATGTGTGATTCCTAAAGATTTTTTAGCAGTTGATTCAGTATAAATAAGTAACTTAGTGATTCTCTTAAAGTTAAAATTGTGTACTATGGATGTATCAAGGCTTGCCATGAAGTTTTGTTGTTTGTCTATTTAATACCCCACTGGAAATTTGAAAAATCACACCCTGGGCATCTGGCTTGTGTCATTTACACATGCTATTACCAACTGAACGGTACGGATAGAAACTGATCGATGCACGCGTTTTACTATGGGCCTGAAACAAAACACTCAGCTGCCTCTTATTAGCAGGACAGAATGGATTCTGTTACAGATATCTGCTTGTTCTCGCATCCGATCTTAATGAAAGTTAATTGGTTTGTTCCTTCCTGCGGCGACTGTTCTTAAATTATGGCATTTCTGGCAGGTCGTAGCGTGGGAAAATAAAGAAAGCCTTAAACACGTTCCCTTTCAATTCAAATGACAACCATTACCGAATGGGAAGAGCCTCTCTGACCGTCAATTGAGCATTAATAAAAATCTGCCCTATCAGGGCCCTGCTGTGAGGGGGAAGTCCCTCCCACCACCTGTTAAAGAGGGATGTCCTCACAGTAGCACATCGCCATTTTCTCTCTCATTCCACTGAGACAGGTCAGATTGCGTTGCTTTCTTGAACCGGAATTGGCTGGTTTGTTAAGTTTTACCTGCAAATTTATATAAATTCCACGGTAAAATTGTGCTTTCTCATTACTAAAGAGTCAGTTTACTGACTAGAGCTAGTTTCGACCCCTCTTCTGAGATTAGAGGTGGCCATTACTCTTTTTTCACTGCACAAGGCCTTGTGTAGTTTATATACCTCGTGAGGAGCTCTGCAGGCTCACGGTGTCGTTCTCTACGCCAATTTAATTGGTCACAGCGACCAAAAAAAAAAAAAACAGCTAGGGCCTAGCGCCCCTCTCAAGCCTCAGGCTTTCTTAGCATGGCTGCGCTTGCCCTCGGCGGCAATGCTGACTGAATCGGCTGCATACCCCGACATCGACTGCGGTTTTTCCAGCCGACTGCGAGGTTGAGAATAACAGTGCCTACCCAGCCCCGATTGACTCTGCACCGGTGTAAACATCTTTGGCGCCATGTACAGCCCGGCACCAACCGCGCTACATGTTGGTACTGCCCTCAGCACCGATTGACTTGGCACGACCTCTCAGCACCGACCACTCGGCACCGACTGCGCTCTTTTCGACGCCAATCCCGGTACCGATTGATTTGGCACTGGTGAATAGCTTCGAGGCCGTCTACAGCCGGGCACTGACCTTGCTACACGTCGGCACCAACCGCGGTCTTTTCGACACTGATCCCGGCACCAACTGATTTGGCACAGGTGCATAGCTTTGGGGCCATCTACAGCCCAGCACCGAACGTACTGACTTGGCAACAACTCAGCACCAACAGAGCTCGCTTCAACGCCGATCCCAGCACCAACTAATTCGGCACTGGTGTATCGCTCTAAAGCATCTACAGCCCAGCACCAACCGTGCTACTATCGGCACTGAACGCAGCAGCTTCACCTGCAAAGCCATGTCGGTCCAGTCGACTGGGTCCTCAACTAGGTTCCACCAGTGTGATCAGTGCACAGTGAAGCTGCCCAGGCAGGATGAGGACCAATCCTGCGCTAGATACCTAGGGCCAGAACAGGTGGCCAAAGCACTGGCAGGTGAGCCCTATCTCCAGCAGTGTCTTTTCTCGAGCCATGGGAGAATGAGATCAGTGGTCCAAGAGCCTCCGCAGAGGTTGTCCAGGACCCCCCCTGCTACAGTGACCAAGAAACTCTCCTGCACAACTGGGTCACCCTTCCTTTCCCCACCACCGGTACAGAGGCGCAGACACCTCTCAGGGGAGACGAGATGGTCCCAGCCAAGGCAAATGCCATGGCAATACTGGTGCTCTACCAAAACCAGTTGGCAGAGAGGCTGCAGGACAGAGCTACAGAGGCAGACAAAGAGAAGCTCCAGGCGGTGGCTAAGGCGATGACTGACCTAATGGGGGAGTTACGTCAGGCATCAGGGAGGTCGCTGGCGGCGCCGGTGGCCGCTCGCCGGCATGTGTGGCTGACACAATCCAAGGTTCTGCAGACCGAGAATGTGGCGCTACTGGATGCGCCATTACACTGGGGCAGACTTTTGGGGCGACCATTGATGTGAGCCTTGAGAGGTCCCACAAGGCCACGGAGGTCGCCTCAAAGTTTTCGCGCCTTCCAGCTTACTGTCAGTGCCCAAGGTGGCATTCGCAGCCTGCTGGGGTGAAAGGGTCTGAACTCCGCCCTCCACCCCAGAGTAGACAAGCAGGCAGAAGCAGAGGCAGAGCCAGCTGCAGGGGACCACCCCAGGCCAGGGGTAACCGGTTCTCCGACTGGAGACCGAGGTCGGGGCCTAAGAAAGACCCGCCCCCTCCCAAGCCCCTGAGGAGTCCCGGCTGCCACCAAACCCCCTCACAACAGGACTGACCAACGGCAATGACCCATGTCAAGGCTGCACCCAGGACTCCTGGGTGCTATCGACAACGAGACACGGATACATTCTACAATTCAGCATTTTACCCCAGGTATCAGAGGTTGTTGGGGCTCATGGCAGTCGCCTCAAGAATCCTTCCACTAGGGCTGCTGAGAATGCGCCTGGGTAAATAAGCTCAAGGTGTACCCGGTCTGAGATCGGTACCGGCTGGTGCTAGTGTCCAGACAATGCCAGAAGACACTGGAGGGGGGTGGGGGGCCTGGGAGACAATGCGCTAGCTCACCCCTGGCCATAGGAGCTATTTTATACGTTCCCTCCGCTACCATTATTACCCGACACTAGATAGGATCAGGGTGGAGAGAGCACAGGTATTGCTGGTTACACCCAGATGGCCGAGATGCCCCTGGTTTGCTCTCCTCTCCAACATGTTGTCAGATCAGCCATGGCAGCTCCCGCTGTGCAAGGAACTCCTGAGCCAAGTGGCGGGGCTATTATGGCACCCGAACCCAGCCCAGCTCCAACTCTGGGTCTGAACAGAGCCGTCTATTTAGAAGAGGTTTGCCAGATGCAGTAGTAGAGACACTATAGTCTGCTAGGGTGCCGAGCACTAGAACACAGTACTCATATAAATGGAAAGTTTTCCAAGACTGGTGCCTTGCTGAAAGTCACGATCCTGTGACTTGCCCGATTGAGATGATATTAACCTTCTTACAACACTTGTTTGACGCAGGAAAATCAGCGTCCACTTTGAAGGTATACCTGGCAGCAATATCAGTGTGCCATGACAAAATTGACTCGGTGTCCCCTGGGGCACATTTCCTGGCAGTGAGAGATCACATCACTCCTGTCTTGGAGGCCTTGCACTGAGGCTTCGTCCTCCCAAGAAAAGTATGGTCCCCAAGTGGGATCTAGAACTGGTACTATGGGCCCTTATGGGTTCCCCATTTGAGCCCATGGCGTAAGCAGAACTGCGCCCTGTTTCATTGAAAGTGACATATTTAATAGCCATTACATCTGCCAGATGAGCAAGTGAACTTCATGCGCTGTCCATCGATGACACATGTATGGCTTTCACTGGAAGTGACTCGTGGGTAACATTAAGAACAAATCCACCCTTTTTGCAAAAGGCGGTGTCCTCATTCCATATTAACCAAGCAATGGTTTTGGAAACTTTCAGACCTCCCCCGCACGAGTCAGAGGAGGACCGTAGACAACACACACTATGCCCAGTTCAGGCTCTGCGCTGTTATTTGGATAGGATGGTGTCCTAGAGACAGTCCAACCAGCTGTTTGTCTGCTATGGGTTCTGCTCTAGAGGTCAGGCCCTATCGAAGCAACGTCTAGCGCACTGGGTGACAGATGCGATACGCTTGGCGTATAAACAGACGGACTCCCCATTACCGAGGGACATTACGGCCCATTCTACCAGGGCTCAGGCAACTTCGTGGGCTTTCCTTCATGGCGCCTCCTTAGATGAGTTATGCAATGCTGCTACATGGACAGGTAGTCAGACATGTGTGCGTTTTTACCGCCCTGATGTTACAAACCGAACGAGACCCTCTCTGGGCTCTAGAGTTTTGCAGGCAGCATGCCCTTAGGCGTCATGTGGGCTCTGAGGCTATCGCCATGGGGCTGTACTGTCGGTAATCTGGAGCCACGACAGCTTTGGTACAGCTTTTCCCATTCAGTAATGGTTGTCATTCGAATTGAAAGGGAACTTTGGGTTATTACCATAATCATGGTTCCCTGAAAGAGAATGACAACCATTAACCTTTGATGTTGTGTCCCCACCTGCCCTCTGTTTTCGAAAGAACTGTGAGGACGTCCATCTTCAACAGCAGGTGGGAGGGACTTCCCCCTCAGGGCCGTGATAGGGCAGCTTTTTATATATGCTCAGTGATTGATGGTCAGAGAGGCTCTTCCCATTCGATAATGGTTGTCATTCTCTTTCAGGGAACCAGGGTTATGGTAATAACCCAACATTTTCCAACAAAAGCGCCACAGCAGTCTGTTGACAGTACTGCTCGCTTATGCTGTGCTTGTACATACTCGACATTTTATTATTATTTTTTTTTCTGAAGGGCTTCTGCTTTACGATCAACCAATTGAATATCTGCATTGTCTCTGCTGTAGCCCAATCATAAGTTAGCTGGGTGGGACATAAACTGTGTCCGTTTCAGTTAGAGGTACTGACAGTAATTTTAACCAATAGGAAAGTCATATCTGCCAAGTTTTACGCAGCTGTCCAATCATAAGCAAGCAGAGGCCGTTCACAGTATTCTGAATGAAAACTGAAGGCGAATGAGTAGCCAATGGGAAAGTGAAAGATCTGACAGCTGTCCAATCATTCGTGAGCAGAGGCAGGTGTTAATATGCTTGGTAAGCACTGAATTTCGCCGACTGTTATTGAGAAAAATAATAAATTTCAGAATGTAGAATTTAATTTTCTATATGAAACCAGCACATAAAGGCGCCAGATTAAGAATAACAATAACACCAATAATAATAATAAATTTTACTTGCAGTTACGCAATCCACTTCTTGCATGGTTGGACATGAAGCTGCCAATAAAAGCCTCATCAACGGTTCCGTTCCTGCTGTACAATCTCACACATTAATCTTCTCATTTTTCGTTGTTGTAATCAAGAAGGCATGTATCTTCTCAAATATAAATGTGTACCTCAGACTTCTAGGTCTGTGATATTCAGTTGCATTTGAATGTTGTTTTTCTAGTAGATTTATGCTTGTTAAAGTTTGGCGCCTTGGATAAAGGTGTCTGCAATAATAATATATAACCATGATTAGCCTTGGAGGCTTTGTTTTTAAAGAGTTTAAATATTTTGTATCCTTTTTATATTATGCAGTTGCTGACTGAGATGAAGTTGTTATATGGCATTGATGCAGACAAGATGGTGGTGACAAATTTTGGTAAGATGGCTTCCCAATTAATAGCACTAGCCCCAAAGGCTCATTTAAAGCAGATGTGTGTAAAAATAAAAATAAATACCTGCTTGAATGACCTAGAGAAGAAAGGTAACAGGCTTTGGGTTGAGTTTTGATTGAGTTCTGGAAAACACTGAGGTTGACATTACATTGTTTTTTTTGGATTTTAATATTGATAGCTATTAAAATAATTATTCAGGTAAATAGATGTAAAAGAAACATTGCAACTAACAGATATTTTTACATTTTGTAAACCTTTCGCATGTACTATATATTACTACTTGATCAAAACAAAAGTTTGTAAGTGTTTCAGAATATTTTTTCTGATATTATGAAAACATAAGTGGCCTTTCCTTCCATCCCATGTATATTTGTAATAGCTGTTATGTATATTCAGCCAGTGCAATTATCCTATCAGAAACATTTTGAATGACCTCCAAGTTATGATAAGTCCATAATGTGTGTTTTTTTTTGTTTGTATTGTAGTTTTTTTTTTTTAATTTTTGTTTACATGTATGGGTTTCTGAATTTAAAAAATATATATTTCATGACCCAGCCCTCCCAACCCATGTGATTTTCCTATATGACTCTACAGAGGGAAATTCTATGTCATATGTAATGGATGGCCAGTCCATGTTAACTGATGATCTGAGTCTGGATGTGTCTCCTGCTTTGGGGGCTGTCTTTTCTTTATATTATATAGTTGGTATTGAATATCCAAAGAAGACGAGGATGACAACGAGCTTTTTGGAGGCATTTGTCTTCAAACTTAATAGATCAAGGACAGTGCCAATTTGTCTTAAAATGTTTCCGCCTGTTTTAAAAAATAAACACATAAAGTGATCATTAAGGTTCTGTTCTGAAAGTGCTGCAGAAATGTTTAGTGTTTTTAAGTTTGTTTTTACTGGAGTTTACTGGAGAAATGTGAAGGAAGTCTCTAACCCTTTCATTTAATTAATTAACTTAATTTCAATTTAATTATGTACATGTATTATGATTATATTTAATAAATTGAGCTGCTTTTCTCCAATTGGAGAAAAAAAAAAGTTTTGCTTTTTAATTTTAAACACCTTACACAGAAGTAGTTAGTAACTTGTGTGTTCTATTTATTACTGCTTTAACTAATGAAGATACTGTATTTCCATAGCTTACTTACAGAGGTGAATTGTAAAAGGGAATGGTCTATCTACATAGTTAAATGTTACAGTAACAAATACACTGCAATACACTACATTAATTCACACAATGATTTCGTAGGAGCAATTTAATAAAAATCAAGATGGGAGGGGTCTGTATCACAGACAAAATAGGTTTAAAAAGGTTCTTTAAAGAACCATTTTAAAAGGTTCTTTGAAGAACCAATAAAGATTCCATATGACATCGATGCAAAAACCTTTAATGTTTTTTTCTTTAAAGAACCATTTTTTAATAATAATAATAATAATAATAATAATAATAATAATTAATAATAATAATAATAATAAACTTGATTTTGTATAGTGCCCTGTGGCAGGGCAGGGCCCCGTTTGTAAATATTGTGGGGTGGTGATTTGGTGGTGGTTGGCAGGGATGGGGTTAACTTCCTATCCCTGCCAAAATACATGTGAGAATGTGGCTGGAGCTAATTGAATAATTGATAATTAGGCTCCAGCCACATGCTATAAAAAAGGGGGAAATTACTTTGTTTGGGGGAGGTGTTTTTGGGGTGAATGTTTCTGTGTTGTGTGTTACAAAGTTCAGCGAAGGCTCTGCCCAGCCTGAACAGTTTTTTTGTTTGACCTTTTATTTTTGGCTCTGTGAGCCGTGTTTTGTTTGACTTTTTGATTTACTTTTTGTTGATTAAAACAGCGCAGCAGCGCTTTCACTACAGTTTTATTGTCTCCGAGTCTCTGTCCTCCCGGCTATCCTACCACATGCCCTTAAAAGCAGTCATCTCAGAGCACTTCACAATTAATAGTACTGCAATAAAAAAACAGATTATGCATAAAAAAACACAAGGAAATAAAACAATCATAAAAATCATAAAAACACCTTTCTAAAAAAGTAAGTCTTTAAATTAACTTTAAAAACACTCAAAGAAGCCCTTATCTCTAGTGGAATAGAGTTCCATAATTTGGGGGCATAGCAACAAAAGGCCGTCGCCCATAGAGCATAGGCGAGCAGGCGGGATATACAGCAGTCTGAGACCAGCAGAGAAGAGGTTGCGACAGATAAGTTGGAGCTAGCCCATGAAAAGCCCCATATGTTAGCAATAAAATTTTAAAATCAATTCTAAACGTGATAGGCAGCCAGTGCAAGGCCTCCAAGACAGGAGTGATGTGATCTCTTAAGCAGGACCGAGACAAAATTCTGGCTGCAGAATTTTCAACAAATTGAATTTTAGTGAGGATGCTATTAGACACCCCAGCGAGCAGGGCATTACAGTAATCAGTCCTGGAGAAAACAAAAGCATGAACCATTTTTTCAGTTGCAAGTAGATAAAGCATGGGATGCAGTCTGGCAATATTTCTAATAATTTTCATCTTAGATCTGAACTCAAGCATGGTTCCATCAACAGACAGATTTAAAGTACTGGTTTTACTTAGCTGGCGGGGAGTACCTAACAGCATTACTTCAGTCTTGTCACAGTTAAGGTGTAAAAAATTTTGCGACATCCAATTTTTTATATCAGAGATAGAGGCAGCAACATTGATATCAGGTTTAGAATTAATATATATTTTAAGAACCTTTTCAAAATGGTTCTTTGAAGAACCAAAAATGGTTTCCCTACGACATCGGTGCAAAGAACCTTTAATGTTTTTTTCTAAGTGTGTACATGCCTGTATTTTCAAAATGTTTTTCTCATCATCTTATTTTTTGGCATAAACAACTGCATTACATCTTATGCTGGTTCAGTTAAGGAATTCAATGTAAAATGTATAAGTAATAATAAAATAATAATACGACGTACAAATGTGACAGGGATAAATGTTAAATATATTTTACAATTGTGCAACAATAATTTTTCAAATAAATACTGGGCCACCTTAATTGTGGCAGAACAGAAACAACCAAACCAATAAAGTTATTTCTTAAATATATTTTCTTTTCCTATGACAGGCTGGTCGGGGTAAGGAGACTCAGAGTCAAGAAATGCAGGGAAAATAAAGGACATTAATTAAACAAAATACACAAAACAAAATGCACGATGGCCAAATAAAAAGAACAAACACAAAACACTATTAACAACACACACACACTTCCTTTTATACAGGTGCTGCAGCTAATTGGGCAATTCACACCTCATCAGCTGCAGCACCTTTCACACATTCCTCACACAAACTATATATATATATATATATATATTATATATATATATATATATATATATATATATATATATATGATATATTGCCTGCAGGCACAATATAAGAATATCAAATATAGCGGTTTATAAGTACCCCAACAGGATCTTCAGCACAGCGCTCATAAAATGTAACAATCAAAAGTTAGAATACAGAATGTGGGAATACTTCAATATATGTAACGAGGGCAAGGCTGGGTTTAAAATATTATTTATGGTAGCTGTCTATGTCACTGAAGGCACTACCTTCAGATTGAGATAAAGATTTTAGGTGTTAGCACCAGGTTATTTTATTGGGGTCAGAGAGGATAAGGTCTTGACCAAGTACAACACAAACACATCACGTGCATTGCCTCTTAATCACTCAGTTGATTGTCTGCAGCCATCCGCTCCAACCGTGACTCCCAGGGTGAGTCCAACACACAAAGGGGAACATGGTGATTCTTTTCCCAGCCAGCTTTTAGAAGGAAAAAAAACAGAAAGTTACGACATAAAATCAAAAATCTACCACTACCACAGTCTGGGGAACAGGCTTTACCCACGACTGACTCATTTTAAAAGAAAATACACATAAATAAGGTGCTCCATTCTAAATCATAAAATGTGAATGTAAAAATAATAAACTAAAGCGCAAAATATAATTTTATAAGTGAAAATTCAAAAGAAATGTGCATACAAATACAAAAAAATCCACCCTGTTACATATGCAATGATTAAAAAGAGTATCACATACAACAATTCCATAAAAACAAAAAAACTATGTTTTATTTATTTATTTATTTATTTATTTTTACTGTACTGCCAACTTCAACTTTACTGTTGGTGGCACGACTGCTGAATACTAACCCCCACTGAACGATGCCAATCTGTTTCACAAAGGTCAATAGCATTCTTTTCTTAAGCAGTTAAATATGTAAAAAAAATAATAATAATAATAATAATAATAATAAACAATAACATTCTGCTGTTTACAAAACTGATTTCGGTCAGCCTTTATTTGTGCAAAACTTGCACGTAAACAAACAAATCTCTTACCGTACTTTTTTTTTTTTTTTTAACATTTACTGTGGTTTATAAAAGTAACTTGTTTTAGACTGCGTCAAGCCTTTTTCAGGTTAACAAATTCCATCAAGGTAAACCAGTAGTTTTTATCCATTAGAATGTCTCCAATTGTCCTTCGATTACAGTATATGCATCATTTAGGTGAGAAAACATTTGCTATGTCTTGCTTTGTTATTTTCAGATGCATACATGCAGATTTTTTGCTTTTGCTTTGGTGTTAAATGTAGCATCGACTTGCCATGTTGTACTTTCTGTTTTGCTTTGGGAGCGGGAGTCTCAGCCAGCATACCCAACTGGGCCCCATGTGGGTAGTAGGTGGTTAGGCTGGGCTCAGCTCGGCTTGGGGTGTAGGTGGGCTTACTGCTGGGTTCTGCGTGGGACCCAGTTGGGCATACTCCTTGGAATGTGCGTGGGCCCCAGCTGGGCTCTATGTGGGTTCCCTCACTAAAAACACAAGTAACTTGAATATATGTTTTTTTTAGGTTCCATGTGTATTTTTTTGTACACTTTTGATACTTTTTTTTAATGGTTAGCTTTGTTGCTTGTGTTCATCCAGACATTTTAATATATAGTAATCATGGCCTCTTTGAAAATCCCCATAAAGTTTAGCCTGATTTACATTAAATTATATATATATATAATATATATATATATATATATATATATATATATATATATATACACACACACACACACACACACACACACACACACACACACACACACACACACACACACACACACACACACAGATACTGTTGTAGGCAGGTGTGAAAAAAAGCTGTAAAGTAAGAATGCTTTCAAAAATATACATGTTAATAGTTTATATTTATCAATTAACAAAATGCAAAGTGAGTGAACAGAAGAAAAATCTACATCAAATCAATATTTGGTGTGACCACCCTTTGTCTTCAAAACAGCATCAATTCTTCTAGGTACACTTGCACACAGTTTTTGAAGGAACTCGGCAGGTAGGTTGGCCCAAACATCTTGGAGAACTAACCACAGTTCTTCTGTGGATTTAGGCAGCCTCAGTTGCTTCTCTCTGTAATCCCAGACAGACTCGATGATGTTGAGATCAGGGCTCTGTGGGGGCCATACCATCAATTCCAGGACTCCTTGTTCTTCTTTACGCTGAAGATAGTTCTTAATGACTTTCGCTGTATGTTTGGGGTCGTTGTCATGCTGCAGAATAAATTTGGGGCCAATCAGATGCCTCCCTGATGGTATTGCATGATGGATAATATCTGCCTGTACTTCTCAGCATTGAGGAGACCATTAATTCTGACCAAATCCCCAACTCCATTTGCAGAAATGCAGCCCCAAACTTGCAAGGAACCTCCACCATGCTTCACTGTTGCCTGCAGACACTCATTTGTGTACCGCTCTCCAGCCCTTCGGCGAACAAACTGCCTTCTGTGACAGCCAAATATTTCAAATTTTGACTCACCAGTCCAGAGCACCTGCTGCCATTTTTCTGCACCCCAGTTCCTGTGTTTTCATGCATAGTTGAGTCGCTTGGCCTTGTTTCCACGTCGGAGGTATGGCTTTTTGGCCGCAGGTCTTCCATGAAGACCACTTCTAACCAGACTTCTCCAGACAGTAGATGGGTGTACCAGGGTCCCACTGTTTTCTGCCAATTCTGAGCTGATGGCACTGCTGGACATCTTCTGATTGTGAAGGGAAGTAAGCATGATGTGTCATTCATCTGCTGCAGTAAGTTTCCTTGGCCGACCACTGCATCTACGGTCCGCCACGTTGCCCGTTTCTTTGTGCTTCTTCAAAAGAGCTTGGACAGCACATCTGGAAACCCCTGTCTGCCTTGAAATTTCTGCCTGGGAGAGACCTTGCTGATGCAGTATAACTACCTTGTGTCTTGTTGCTGTACTCAGTCTTGCCATGGTGTATGACTTTTGACAGTAAACTGTCTTCAGCAACCTCACCTTGTTAGCTGAGTTTGGCTGTTCTTCACCCAGTTTTATTCCTCCTACACAGCTGTTTCTGTTTCAGTTGTGTTTCGACCTACATATTGAATTGATGATCATTAGCACCTGTTTGGTATAGTTGTTTAATCATACACCTGACTATATGCCTACAAAATCCCTGACTTTGTGCAAGTGTACTTAGAAGAATTGATGCTGTTTTGAAGGCAAAGGGTGGTCACACCAAATATGGATTTGATTAGATTTTTCTTCTGTTCACTCACTTTGCATTTAGTTAATTGATAAATATAATCTATTAACATGTCTATTTTTGAAAGCATTCTTACTTTACAGCATTTTTTCACACCTGCCTAAAACTTTTGCACAGTACTGTATGTGTGTGTATATATATTGTAATACAGCAGGGAGTGGGTTAATATCCTCCCTGCAGAAAACATGTGCGTACGCACATTTTTGTTAATTGTTTCATTAATTATCCCCTGCACCTGGTAGCTATTGTTAAATTAAACCCAGGTGCAGGGTATTTAAGAGAGGCAGCTAAATTGCTCTGGACTGCTGAGTATAGGGAGACAGAAGGTGTGCTCTGTTTCCGAGCAGTCAAAAGTAAAGTACGGTGATTTGTGTTTGTGTGACAGGTAAACGGCTTAGCCGTCCTGTGAGATAATTAGGTTCCTGTGTGTAGTAGTTAGTGCTCAAGAAAGAGCTAGGTGTTTGTTTTGTTTATTTTGTTTGTGTTTTATTTTGTGTATTAAACACAGCGCGTAAATGCTTAAACTCCATTTCTGGTGTCCTGGTTCCTGAATTAAAAGGGGCAACGAACTGTGTGAGTTGCAGGATCTATTACAATATATATATATATATAAAACATTTTAATGTAAATCAGCCTGAACTTGGTGATTTTATGGTGATTTTATATACAGTGCCGTGAAAAAGTATTTGCCCCCTGTCTGATTTTCTGCATTTTTTGCACATTTTTCACATTGAATTTGGTCAGATCTTTTTGTTGGTTGTAGTAGTATATAGAGGGAGTGTGAGAGAAAAAATGACTCCAAAGTTTGGCGCTTCTTTCATTTGTTTGGTGTGCAAGGTAATCAAACATGCAATCTTCATGTCTGAAAAAGTTATTGCCCCCCTAGTTAACTAGTTAACATAATTAAAGGGATAATTAGGGTCAGCTGTTTGAATACTTTGGTTAACAATCAGGCTTGATTTGGGCCAGTCCTGCCCAATATAAATCTGAGTAACTTTGGCCCTTACCATCAGAGTGAAGTTGTCAGCATACAGGTTCTAGAAGCACATTGTGCCAGATGTGCCAAGAAATTCCTGAAGAAAAAGTTGTTGATGCCTGTCAGTCTGGAAAGGGTTACAAAGCCACTTCTAAGGCTCTGGGGCTCCACCAAACCACAGTCAGGGGCATATTGTCCAAATGGAGAAAGTTTGGGAGAGTAGTAAATCTTCCCAGGAGTGGCAGTCCTGCCAAAATCTCTCCAAGAGCAAAGCGTATAATCGTCCAGGAAGTCACAAAAAACCCTAGAACAACATCCAGGGATCTGCAGGCCTCTCTTGCCTCGGCTAAGGTCAGTGTTCATAACTCCATCATCAGAAAGACACTTGGCAAAAATGGGATTCATGGCAGAGTAGCAAGGCGGAAACCACTGCTTCAAGAAAAACATGAATGCTCATCTCAAGTTTGCCAAAAAGCACATGGATGATCCTCAAGAGTTCTGGAACAATGTTCTATGAACAGATGAGTCAAAAGTGGAACGTTTTGTCCAACATGGGCCCCATTCTGTCTGACGAAAACCAAACACTGCATTTCACAGTAAAAACCTCATACCAGCAGTCAAGTATGATGGTGGTAGTGTCATGATTTGGGGATGCTTTGCTGCATCAGGACCTGGACGACTTGCCATTATTGAAGGAACCATGAATTCTGCTCTGTACCTGAGAATTTTACTAGATTGTCAGGCCATCCATCCGTGAGCTCAAGCTTAAGCGCAGCTGGGTCATGCAGCAAGACAATGATCCGAAACAAACAAGCAAGTCTACGTCAGAATGGTTGAAGAACAAGAAATTTCAAGTTTTGGAATGGCCTAGTCAAGGTCCGGACCTAAACCCCATTGAGATGTTGTGGCAGGACCTGAAACGAGTTTATGCTCGAAAGTGCACAAATGTCACAGAGTTGAAGCAGTTCTGCATGAAGGAATGGGCCAAAATTCCTCCATGGTGCTGTGAGAGACTGATCAATAACTACAGGAAGTGTTTGGTTGCAGTTATTGCTGCTAAAGGTGGCGTAACCAGTTATTGAGTCTAAGGAGGCAATTACTTTTTCACACGGGGGCACTGGGTGTTGCACAATGTTCTTTAATAAATAAATGAAATACCTATCAAAATGTTGTGTTATTTGTTCACTTAGGGTCCCTTTTATCTAATATTAGATTCTGGTTGAAGATCTGATAACAATCAGTGTCAGAAATATGCAAAAATGCAGAAAATCAGACCGGGGGCAAATACCTTTTCACGGTACTGAATATATATATATATATATATATATATATATATATATATATATATATATATATATATATATAACAACATTCTAATATAATATAACATTAACAAAATATTATGATTATATTATGATAATAATTATTATAATATTTTATAAATTTTCTAGTATCATTATATATAATATAAGGTTCACCCGGGATAGTCAAGATGGAGGACACGAATTCCCACCCAGGACGTACCGGGATACGCCCGACAGACACCAAAAGGAGTGATTTTGGTTTCAAGGTTGACCCGACATATACATACACGAAACTCGAACGAATTAACTGTGTGACTTTGTGGTTTGAAATATTAGATAATCATAAAATCTATAGTATTATAATTATATTATTATTATTATTATTATTATTATTATTATTATTATTATATATTATATATTGTTAAAGTTAAATACTTGAAAAAGAACAATATTCATAGTGTTGATTCTGAGACATATACAATCATAAAAGGGGAAACCGATTTCCGACAAAGCAAATTTTCATGAGTAGTTTCAATTTCACTTAAACATCATCTCAAACCATATGAAAAAAACCAACAATTTGTATAACCACATACTGTATTACCATATCACGTCCCTTCAAACTCATGAAAACATACAGCATATATACAAAGTACAAGAAAATAGAGACAGTTTTTCCCCATCCAAAATCAGGTAAAAAAAAAAAAAAAAATCAAAATTCAAGGGTTTATAAAGACTTAGAAGCATTTTTCAGATGCCTCAGACTAAAGGGCGTTTTTTCATCAACCTGACAACAACACTGCTGTACAAACTCCACACAACAAAAGTAACAGCACTAAAACCTCTGACTGGACACCACCAAGTGGACGTAATGCCAATCTAGAAGCTTACATCACCACCTTCCGAAAGAAAGTTCTCAGATTATCCAAAAACAACAGTGAGTGAGGGTATTGGTGGTGTGTGCTGAGGGCTGGCAGTGTTGGTGTGTGCTGAGGGCTGGCAGTGTTGGTGGAGGGTTGGCAGTGTTGGTGTGTGCTGACAGAGGGCAGTGTTGGTGTGTGCTGACGGAGGGCAGTGTTGGTGTGTGCCGAGGGAGGGCAGTGATACTGTGTTCTGAGGCAGGGCAGTGTTAGTGTGTGTTGAGGGAGGGTAGTGGTAGTGTGTGCTGAGGGGGGCAGTGGTGGTGTGTGCTGAGGGAGGGCAGTGTTAGTGTGTGTTGAGGGAGGGTAGTGGGGTGTGTGCTGAGGGAAGGCAGTGGTGGTGTGTGCTGAGGGAGGCCAGTGTTAGTGTGTGCCGAGGGAGGCCAGTGTTATTGTGTGCTCATAGAGGGCAGTGTTAGTGTGTGCTTAGTGAGGGCAGTGGCGGTGTGTGCTGAGGAAGGGAATTGATAGTGTTTGCTGAGCGAGGGCAGTGGTGGTTTGTGCTGAGGGAGGGCAGTGTTAGTGTGTGTTGAGGGAGGGTAATGGTGGTGTGTGCTGAGGGAGGGCAGTGTTAGTGAGTGCTGAAGGAGGGCAGTGTTAGTGTGTGCTGAGGGAGGGCAGTGCTGATGTGTGCTGAGGGAGGGCAGTGCTGATGTGTGCTGAGGGACGGCAGTGGTAGTGTGTGCTGAGGGAGGGAATTGTTATTGTTTGCTGAGTGAGGGCAGTGGAGGTGTGTGCTGAGGGATGGCAGTGTTAGTTTGTGCTGAGGGAGGGCAGTGTTAGTGTTTGCTGAATGAAGGTAGTGGTGGTGTGTGCTGAGGGATGGCAGTGTTAGTGTGTGTTGAGGGAGGGTAGTGGTGGTGTGTGCTGAGGGAGAGCAGTGTTAGTGTGTGTTGAGGGAGGGCAGTGGTGGTGTTGTGTGCTGAGGGAGGGCAGTGTTAATAAGTGTTGAGGGAGGGTAGTGGTGGTGTGTGCTGAGGGAGGGCAGTGGTAGTGTGTGCTAAGGGAGGGTATTGTTAGTGTTTGCTGAGTGAGGGCAGTGGTGGTGTGTGTGTGGGAGGGCAGTGCAGAGTATGTGATGGAGCATATGGTGGTGTTTGTACCTGGATTCTAAGCACAGCAACTTGAAGCAGGGAAAGGACTGGATGGTCTTGCGCCTCTCCCTCTTCTCTCTCCTGAAACTCTGCTCCAGGCTGTGCAGCTCCTCCACCTGCACCTGCAATGCCTCCAACTGGCCCTGCAGGGTCTCGATGGTCTCTGTCATCCTGAGGAGAGGGGAGGGAAGCTGTTAGCGAGAGAGGACCCGGCCCAGACTGTTAGCAATTGAGACAGAGCTACGGAGGTAAGGGAGTACAAAGCAAGATTCTCTCTGAGCAACACATCAGGGGCAGAGGAATCAAACAGCTAGGCCGTTTGTCCTGGGGCTGAACTAACATGGATCATCAATTTATTAACCTGTTGCCTGCACTTCTCCAGAAAACATTTTTGTTTATGAAGAATTTGCTGGTCAGTAAAGCTAAAGAAACAGAAATCCTTCATGTGCCAGATAGACTCTGGGGTTCAATTCAAATCCCAGTGTGTAAACCCCTAGTAGAACCATTAGCAGACTACAGAATGACCACAATGGCACCATGGTGGATTAGGAACACATGTTGCCCAGCAGGCTCTAAATACTTGCACTCTAAGTTTATATGAATCCCTCTTTGTGTTTCCCCAAGCGGTGAGCTATTGACTCCTACTGTCATCCATTAATACAATTGAAAGGGATCCATGATAAAGCAGTGTTAGGAGTTCAGGGTGGTGATATTCAGATCTGCTGCTGTTTGCTACTGCATTGGATTACCAGCAGTGTGTCTTCATTCATGCTTTTGGGATTCCCCAGTGTCAAAATGCAAACATGTTTTCCCACTGTGGCACTATACTAACAATGGCATATTGTAGCAGCCCTTCAGTTACACAGGACCACTGCAGCGTCATGGTCTGCATTGCCATTGAAGAACATCTGGAAAGGAACTACACACAAGATGGAGACTACTGCTGCCAAACAGCTTCAGCAACCAGCTGTTACCATCTGCTGCTTCTAAATCTAAACACAGAGGCTGGGAATGGTGTTAGACTAATGACCGGGCTGTTCAGAAACCCGCAGATGGCTTCACTGGTACTTTCCTGTCCTTACCAGTCACTTTTCTGCTGGGCCACCTTGCTCTCCAGGTCGAGCCTGTAAATTGGTGTGCTCCAGGCCACACGTGCTCACATCCAACTGCTCGTATACCTTGGCATGCTGCTCGTTCATCTCCCGCAGCATCTCCAGCTGCTTGGACAGGTACTGTGGAGAGACAGCACAGAGACAGGCCCATCATAGACTGTCTGACAAACCCAGGGACTGGAGGAGGGACAGCACAGAGAGAGGGGAGGCCTTGTCATTGTGACTCCTCTATCAATGAGAGGGTTCTCTGGGGAGACCTTGTCATTGTGACTCCTCTTCATCAATGAGAATATTCTCTGGGGATACTTTGTCTTTCACTACTCTTCTATCAATGGTTTAATTAATTCCTTCCTTGATTATATATGTATTATGTTTAATCTCAAAATGAAATAGCTTTCATTCATGGGATCCTGTGGCAAAGTGGCTGGTGATTGTGAACAGGTGTAGAGGTGATGCAGTGCAGGAGAAATCACAAACTGTAATCCGGTAGGAAAAGGGTTTTAATTATAATCCGGGTCTGGTGACCAAAAAGAAAACACTCCGGCAATACACAACAATGTGTAAAGCGCGGAGCCAAACAAACAGGTTTACAGCCCAAACAATAAGTGTTATCCACACCATACTAGGGTGTGTCCAGGGTGTGTGTATTAGTGCTCATGGTGGGTGATAACAGGCTATGTTGTGACAGTTCATCAAGTCTGGTGATTCAACAAACAAGACAATTACTAACACACAAAACAAACAAACACTCACAAATATTCTTATCAGGCAGTTACTACTGCAGCTCCCAGTCCTTCCTGGTTTATGCACACAACCCAAGCGAAGGAAAAGATTAGCTTTTCTCTGGCCCCTTTTACGCTACCCTGCATGATCCCTTGGTAAACTATTCCAGCTGCATCTACTGCTTGCAGCTGCTACCTTGTTTACCTTCTGGGTCTACGTTCCTGCAACAGAGTCTCGCTTCCATCCAGACTGACCGACTTCCCGACCTCGGAAACGAACTGTCAGGCCAGCCCGTCCAGATACTTCTCCTTTCACTATTTAGCACCCTCACAGGTCGAGAGGGAGATTTACAACCAGAACTCATTGTATTTCTGTCACAGATCCTTATAGACATGTTTTAGCGATAAATGAATTGCAGGTTTGATGCTGGTGTGTTGGTGTATTGATGTGCTGTGTGTTGATATAAATCAGTGTGTTGGTGTCACAAAGACGGCTGGAGTGGGTGGCGTCAGACCAGAGCCAGGAAATAAACAACGTAAGAGGTGGAGTTTGGTGGAGCTGAGCGAATGGCTTTGCTCAGCATTTAATAAATAAACAGAACAGAAAATAAAAAGGTTGCAACAAACAAAAATACAGGACACGGCCCATTCGCCAAAACGAGAGACAAACAAAACTGACTATACAGACAAACACGGTGAGCTGATTTAACGATTATATTATTCTTCTTCTTATTCTTATTATTACCTCCGTCTCCAATCCCGTTCTCCAATCACCGAACACACACCTCCGAGTACGTGAAAACATGCTGCTTTTATGCAGCTGTACCGAGACTCGACTGCTATGCAATCAATCAATTGGAGTCGTGGTACAACTGCACGTGCATTAATAAACTGTAATTCCCCGTGCTCACATATTACTTTTTACTTGCACGTGAAGTGCTGTGCAATCCTCATGCCTAAATACAAATATACATTAAACACACGTGTTACACAGACCCGTTTATATCCCGTGTACTGGTGACTATACACCAACATTAAAACACAACACAACACAAAATATACACAGGGGCGCGCACTTTGCCACAGTTAGTTAGCTGGCTTTATTGATTGGTTTCCAATTCACAGGTTGGTTATGAGGTCAGCGTGTCTCTTTGTAACACTGCTGTGGAGCAATGCAAAATAAAATCCTTCATAGTGTCAGTACATTTACGCTTTCTGGTTTTAGTTTTTTTTTTTGATCAATTAAATTGTATCGTCGTTTGGTTTAAACACCATCATAAATGATGATTTGAAATATGTTAAAGTGTTTCATAGTCAATAGATTTTACAGTGAAGCATCATACAGGTCTGTGACAAATATAATGAATCTTAGTTGTAAATCTGTGAGGGCGCTAAGCAGCGAAACTAGAGTCCTTTGGACGGGCTGGCCTAATACTTCTTTCCCAGGGTCGGGAAGTCAGTCAGTCTGGAAGAAGGCGAGACTTTGTTGCAAGAACGTCTTGACCTGGAAGGAAAACAACGTAGCAGCTGCAGATTGTAGAGACAGCTGCACTCTGTACTAAGGGGTCATGCGTGACGGCATAAAAGGGGCCAGAGAATCGCAATCTACTCCTTCGCTTGGTTTAAACTTGAAGGACCATGAGAGACGCAGTAACCACTGTTAATAGAAATATTTGTGAGTGTTTTGTTTGTGCTTGTTAGCAATTGTCTTTGTTTGTGAATCACCAGACAGCTAACACGTTTCCGAAGCTGTTGCTGGAACAACAATCCACTACAGTCGCTGAAATAAATTGGTATCACCCACAGCAATATTGCATGCACCTGGACTGGTGACCTTCCGTGCATTACACATTGGTGTGTATTGTCAGAGATTTATTGTTTGGTCACCAGACCAGGAGTATAAATAAAAGACCCCCTTTTCCAAACTGATTACAGTCTGTGTTTGTTCTTACACTGCATCACCTCCGCACCTGTTCACAATCAGCAGCCACTTTGTCACAAGGTCTTAAATATGCTCTAATGTTGTCTCAGTTAAAGTAATTCATATCAGTTTACAGTCAGCACTCACATATCCAACCCTATAAAATTTTGACTTCAGTGACGGTTAAACGCATGTGATGCATATCTGATTATTTCACTTTGGCTCGTTCCAACCCTTGTAACTTTTGTGTTCCCTGAAAAACGGACAATATAAAAAATACATATCTGAATGGACTGTTTTAAAATAAGTAGGCCTCCATTTAGATGTACTGTATTGGTTTTGTTGGTACAGTACTATATTTTAACAGAAGTAGTATTTTAATTAAGAACGATACAAATCCTAAAATACCACTTGCCAAAACTAAAGAGACGACATGTTAACTGTAATACAGTACATATAAATCTGGTATGTATTGTAGTGGTAGCAAAATTTCCCATTTATGACCGAACAATAAAATGAAATCTAGATGTTATTGTGGCAGTGTGCCCTGTCCATGTGTGGATTTTGTGTTGTGTGTGGTGTGTTAATGTTGGTGTATAGGTATTGGTGCATGGGATATAAATGGGTCTGTGTAGCACGAGTGATTTAAAGTATATAGTTGTATTTAGGCACAGGGATTGCATAATCAATTCACATGCAGATATAAAGTATGTAATAGTATGTGAGCATGGGGTTGCACAAATGAGTTCACATGTTGGGATTCAAGTGAATAATTAATTAGTAATTGAATCCCGGCAAAACATTATATATAGATGCACGTTTAACTCACTCGGGGTTGGGTGTTCAGTGTGGACAGAATGGGAGAGAAAGTCGGGAGTAAGCTTTAATAATTACAATTGCTAGATGCTGAATTAGATCAGCACGATACCTGTTTGTATAGCGTTATTCCACCCTGTTTGTAAGTGTCTGTTTGTTTGTCCTGTTTGTTAGTGTCTGTTCGTTTTGTTTGCCTGTCTGTTTTGGCCAACGCGCTGTTTTCTTTTACAAAGTGTTTGTTTTAAACTTATTTTACAATACACACTTGGCGCCATACCGTCTCAGTTACACCTGCCAGTACCGTCTGTCTGTATACTCCTTTCTGGCCTTTTCACCCCTACAGCCAGCCTGTTTACAGTTATCCATGCACAGAATTGCGTAAAACATAAAAGGCAACACAATTTAGCAAAATCAAAAGATGAAAAAAAAAGTTTCTAGAATTAAAACAGTATCCAAATTCAGTACTCAAAATTGCAGAATAGTGCTCGATAAGGCCCTAAGTCACAGTTCACTTGCAAATGAAAATTCACAAAAATTCACTTGTCTCGTTCGCTTTGGCTACATTTTCGTCCCATGGATCTGGAGGAAGTGCTGTGTAACTGCACAATACAAGGCAGACTGATTTGGCATTAGAAAGAATAAAAAATAAATAAATAAAACAAGCGCGGACTGTAACAGATATTCAGATAAATTGTAACATTGAAGAGATGGGCTTTGTATCGCAAATCGCATGTGATGGGCAAGTGCATTAATGTGTTACATATATACAATGGGGATTGATTTTATTCTTAATACAGGGCGGTAAAACGCGACTGACGTGTACCTGGGGAACGGGTATCCGAGTGCTGACTGTATTATAACTGATCTGTTTGATTCATGGATAAATGTTTTCCTGGAATATTTTACAATGATTCTTGTAACACAAAGTGCACAATTACAGAAGCATTATTAGGAGAGACAAAATCAACTATTTATTCAAACACATAACTTAACAATGTTGTTCTCTTTACTTATTGCAAACAGTAGCACATAGCTGACTATAAAACTCCAGGACCTTAAAAAAAAAAAGAACATAAAAAAACCTCTCGTCATATAATTGCTGTAACATAGCCACATTATTGTACTTGGACACAACAATCCCTCTCGCCAGTACAGCAGTCCATCGCGTATCCGACTGCAGTGGGACCAGAGTAAGGGTCGATATTAAAAATGCAGATTAATTAATCCTGTTTTAAATACAATTACACAGCTGTAACAATTACTATATTCATACAATTATTGCTTTGGGATTCAGCTTTTATTAGGGAGCTCCCATAAATCCCTTGTTTAGAAAGATATAGGGTATCTATAGATACAGCTGCCATGTGGATGTGTGCATTTGCTGCTGAGTGACAGGCAGGAGAGCGAGACAGAGGTTGAAGTTGATACTCCCCACAGGCAAACAGGATTTATTTACATACCAACACAATGACCAGCTCACATGACACTACCAGCAATGGTAGCGCACGGAGCAGATACAGCTGAGTGTACAAAAAGAGGTAGGATCCACAATATCTGAACTAATATTCAATCAATCAATCTTTATTTTATATAGCACCTTTCATAGTGGAACACCATTAAAAAGCTCTTTACAAGATGCAGTAAATACAAAATATATCACACTTCAAATACAGAGAAATGCATAACACATGATATACAGTTTAAAAAAAAAAGCACAATGCATTAAATACAGTGGAAAGTGCATATTTCTCTGATCAATAATATTCTCTGTTCAATAATAAACTAACATTGCTGAAGAGGGTGATCGTGGCAGACAAACGGCTGCAGTTATTGCTTCCTGTGGTTATCGGTTCAGTAATAATAGTACATTACCCATGCATTCAGTTTCCCGCTACGATGACTTTAGTGCATTGTATGTTTCATGAGTTTGAAAGTATGACAAGGCAGTAAAGGGCCCTCCTGTGCTACGATATATTGTGAAGCAAATGAAACCCTGATAGCAGTTTAATGAAGTTCTGCTCTTTGGGTTCATTTTAACTAATACTCCTGCTTCACTTTAACAAAGTTATTGTTTAAGTCAGAGCCCTAATTCATCTGCTTCAAGGGCACGTCCTGGTTCAATGGTCTGAATGGAGTAGCCTGACGGAAACGGCAAGGAGGCGAGGGCGTCTGGTGCACAGGGAAGCGGGTCCAGACACTAATGCAGTCTCTGCTAATGAACACAGCAGGAACCAGCCTGCCGGCCCTGCAGCTGAAAACACAGCCACCTTCATTCCTTAATATTATCAGCAACTGAGTGCAGCTGTTCACACGGAAAAGCAGTGGACAGCTTGTACTATTCTATACTGCAATGGGTTTTCTTCTGGGTGAAGGGGAAGCTTAAAGGACTATAGTGCATGTGTCTCATATTAATGTAGATTAGGCATAGCAGAGGACCTAATACTGATCCCTGTGGTACTCCACTGGTTACCTCAATCCATTCTGAGGTTTCTCCTCTAATCAGTACTTTCTGTTTTCTACATGTTAACCACTCCCTAATCCATGTACATGTGTTTCCTTGAATCCCTACTGCATTCAGTTTGAGAATTAATCTTTCATGTGGGACTTTGTCAAAAGCTTTCTGGAAATCTAAATCTTTGCAATTATCCATTATCGATGTTGCATCCTCAAAAAAAAAATCAAGCAAGTTAGACACAATCTCCCTTTCCTAAAACCATGTTGACTGTCTCCCAGGATACTGTCACCATATAGGTAATTTTCCATTTTGGATCTTATTATAGTTTCCATAAGTTTGCATATAATAGAAGTCAGGCTTATTGGTCTGTAGTTACCTGGTTCAGTTTTGTTTCCCTTTTTGTGGATCGGTATTACGTTTGCAATTTTCCAGTCTGTTGGTACAACCCCTGTGTCAAGACTGTTGCATGATCTTGGTTAGCAGTTTGTAAATAACTTCTTTCATTTCTTTGAGTACTATTGGGAGGATCTCATCCGGCCCAGGGGATTTGTTTATTTTAAGAGCTCCTAGTCCCTTTAACACTTCTGCCTCGGTTATGCTAAAGTTATTTAAAACTTATTAGACCCCCGTATTTTCTGACGTGCCAGCAATCCCACAGTTCACAAAAAGGAAGAAAAACAGGTGTGAGTAATTACGAACAAAAATGAGAAGCTGTGCATAACCGTAATGCTGTGTGACAGCAGAAGGATGCAAAATGCCTCCACATATTGTTTTCTTATAGGCGCAGTTGAGGTTGTATCTTTGTAAATGCATATTTGAAGCGGGAAATTTAGGCTGCGTCTTAAATTCGAAGGAATACAGTATTTCTATAAAATTCAAGCTAGTGTGATATTATCTATCAAGCCTAACATAAAATCATAAAGTATTGTAAAACAAGCAATCCATTAACAAATATTCTCGTTCCAAATGAATGCACTCATTTTTTTTTAAATATATCACAATACAAAAAACAGATATAGTTGAAACTCTCCAACACATACACTACAATTGCAACAGAAACCTTCAACACTTGACAAAATAGTCTGATTCCACTCACACATGTGCTGGGAGCTATGTGGTACTACCCATCATTCTATAATGTGCTGGTATGTCTGTGTATGATCAAAAGTCACGTCACTGTCTTCTCTGAATAATCCACAAAGGGCTAGATAATGTACAGTTAGAAACTAGCCCATTACGAAGTCTTTTATGCTTCTTTTCCACTGTACAACCATGCCATGCCATGCCATGGCTATACCGAGCCCTCACGATGTGGTTAAGGGGAGCTTGGGTTGTTTTTCCACTGCAGAGTCGTGCTACTGACGTTACACGTTACGAAAGACAGTTATTAATTATTGTTATTAATTAACTCAGTTTGATAAAAGGTGTGTAAACAAATAGTGTTTAAAATATTAATAGACCAGCTGTATCTTGTATCGCTCTATTTTGTTTTGTTAGTTCTGTTGAAGGGGGAAAAAGAAGGTTTTAAAAATATGATTTGCCAAAGATGCTGTTTTAAGGATAGTTTTTTCTAGTTTTTTGCTTAAAAAGCAGCTGTGCGAGCACATCGAGAGATGTAGTTGTATGTATGGTGCAGCTGTACATTATTCTGTCTGACTATTTTTGTAAATATTTTAGAATTGTTTTATTTTCTGCTATTTCTTTCTTTATATTAATACAATAAAGGCCAAGGATGAGACATTTGGTATAATGCTGAGTTTGAGTGTGTGACTTCGGAGCACCGTACCCGCAGTTTATGTCCATTTATGTCAAATCGTCAGAAATTCGAGCATAAACTCATTTCTGACATACGACTCCAAATCTTCCTGAACACTTCTATCTGCCCACAGAGAAACTACAGCCTGCACTTCCTCAGCGTCCCAAGGCTGTACTTTTCTCTCATCACACATGCTGCCCACCATGTTTGTTTTTTTCTTTCTGGAGTGTATTGGCTGATGCAACGTGTTGGAAAACACGGATCGAGAATTGATTAGGGGTTTGCTACGCATGTGGACTAGCAGAGCTATACTGGTGTTCTTTTCTGAAAAGAGACTAATATTGCAGATAGCAGACTGTTTGGTTCAAATTGCATGTACTGCTAACCACTGATAGAGACGATGCGTCTACAAACTGACCAACAATGACTGCAAGCTAATGAGATAACAATGCTGTGGACTAGAAGGGAACAGGTTCTGAGGACTTCAGAGAGATCGAAAGAGATAATGCCACTGGCATCAAAGGGGGTCGCAAGGAGATAACAAAAGGCAGATGTATGGACCTTTTGTCTCCAGGAGTGTGAAGAATGCACTGAGTTCAGAGGTTGTCACACTAGACTACACACACAGACACACACACATTAACACTCACACAATAAATTAAATTACCTTGACAATTGGTTAATGTCAGAGAAAGGGGAGGTGGACCATCTATACAGAAGGGTATTTAATGTCATGCAAACATTGTAATGTTGAGTATTGTTTGTCCTGTACCTGGGACCAGACTCCCTGCATATTTCAATAAACCTGGCAACTGATTGAAGAAAAGGACTCTGGGCATTTTCTTGAATCTACTTACTCACCATCTATTTTTGTAAGTTACTTCACAACGTAATGACGAAGATCCTTAACCCCGCCCCCGGCTAGGCGCGCAGCCGGATTCAGATGTCTTCAAGCCTCAAGCTGGCATCTGCATCCTCTTACCTTCTCAATACTTTTAGTAAATGCTGGTGACAGTGAGATGTCTGATTGCTTCTCTTGTATAATCATTCTAGTCCCCCACGATAGCTCCTTCCCAGCCTCATTGGACAGCTTTTTTTCATGGAGTTCTTTTTTAATCTGGAATCCTTTTTAAAGGATTGGTAAACACATCAGGAACACACACACACACACACACACATCAGTGAGCTTATCAACACAGTAGGATGACATAAACCTCTGCCTTTTACCTACTGACTGAGCTGGAATCTACAGTACTGTAGCTTAGGTGATGATTATCCCAAAGAACATAATTTAAAGAAAAGACTTCTACTTTATAAACATGGTATAATGATATGTATAGGTTTTAAAGTGGAACACGTATGGTAGAAGAATTATATTTATTTTAGTAATAAATAGTAGATATTAAGTTTATAGTTTTAGCCATTTCTAATTTATGGCAGGACGTTGGCTCTGGTGCTCTGGCAGATTAGTGAGCTCAAGCAGTGGCTGGCCTCTGCTTTAGAGTTTGTGGGTGTAAAGAGTCAGCTGGCTTGATCGTGGGATCAGAGGATGCCCACTGACTTTCAGTTCTACTAAACTGTGTGGGGAATCGCTGGGGTGAGGAAAAGTAGGTGGACCTTCTAAATTGGGGAGAAAACCGGGGGTAAAATAATGGGGCACTTGAAATAAAAATTAAAAAATAAAAATAATATCTCATGTATCTGTGCACATTTCCACTGTCTAAGCTACTGCATTAATTGACAACATTATACTGTATGTATTTAAAATTTGTATTTGCTTGGTGGAAAAATGCATAATCATTCCATTGTTGCCTGAACTACACAAAGAATATATTTAAAAACACATATAAAAACAAAATGTAATAAAAATATGTCAAGGCTTTACTGGTTTTAAATTATACAGCATTTCAGTAAAATGATACCCCATTTATGTTGCTTTTTTCTGACAACCCTGGGTAATGCCTGAAAAACCATTCCTCTTGTTATTACGACTACCAACTTTATAGAGGCAGAAAAACATCACCCGTTCCAGGCATGTGACACATTTCTCAAGGTCAGCTGATTTTGACATGTACATGGGCATACAGTGTCTCATCTCAGTCCTTCTAACCTGCTTTACCATCTAAATAGGGGCAAACTTATACAGCTGACTACATTAGTGCTGTACGCCTTGGGAATACAGTTTACATGTTTACACTAAACTGAGTAAATTAAAATCGTACCATTTACACTTAGGGGCTGAGTTAACCTAAATCCTGAGTTTTTATTAGAGCATTTTACAGCATTGGGGAATTCCCCTGGATTTCAACAACCACCTACTTCTCTGGTAATAAAGAGTCTGAGTAAGGAACAATGTGCAATACAGTCCCCACCCCTAGTCTTACTGTAAATCATCGCTGTTGTCATAATTTGTGCCGGTACTGTGTTATATATATATATATATATATGTGTATATATATATATTATATATATATATATATAGGGGTATTAATTATCACTTGCAGGATCTTCTCTCCATCTCCCTGCTAATAGCACTCTCAACAGCACACAGGGACGATTATCGTGAGAGTTGTGTGTTTTCTAAATTGTCCCGTCGGACATAAAAAAAATTAATAAAATTGTGGTTTTGACCTAACTTGTTTTGATCTGGATTGAGGGAGGACTAACAATTCAGATTTTTAGTCTGAAAGAATACGATATTTAACCTGCCGATTCGGTAAAGGGTCATTGTTTTGGGTTATATATATTATATATATATATATATATATATATTATATATATTGTTTATATATATATAAAAAATTAAGAGAGAAAGAGGTAAGAGGAGTGTAGGTTGGTACGGAGGGCAAATGAGGAAGGGGTTCGATAGGGTGACTGAGTGTGTCTAACTAAAACTGGGTAAATAACAACCGCCCACATAAATTAAAGGGAATATTTATCTATGTCCGAAACATTATTCAAATCATGATACATAGGTGGGTAGGTGATAAAAGGGGATCACATCCACTATTTTATATTATCATATATATATTATATATATATATATATATATATATATATATATATATATATATATATAGGGGCCCTACAAGTGTAAATATGTGTTTCGTGGCAGGGAAAAGGTTAAAAGCCTCCCTGCCAGCCTAAAATTGTTTAATGTGTGATAACTGTTTAATTATTAATTTGTAATTAGTTTTATTGTTTTGGCAGTTGGCCTCATTATTATTAAGTTATCGCCAGCTGCCTATACCTGTTTCTCTGGGGCATATAAACCCCAGTTAGATCATTCAGGGCTGCTGTGTGAGGAGCCTGACTGTGCTTTGTATTCTGTGTAAAAAGGTACTGTGTGTTTTGGTATTTTATACCAGGTAAACAGCTTAAATGTCCTGCACTTTAGTCAACCTGCATAAATGTCTAGTAAATGCTTGGAAGAGCTAGGTGTTTATTTTGTTTATTTTTCATTAAGTGCACATATATATATATATATATATATATATATATATATATATATATATATATATATATATTATATATATATATATGGCTTCCATCTTATAACGGGGTTACAGTTTAGTTTTGTTCAATGGCTTTCAGCAACCCCACTTTAAAAATGGTTCCAGTGCCCCATATTATATCTATCTATCTATCTATATCTATATAGATCCAAAAAATAAATAAACACAATAGCATTCCTTCTGGCTTGTTTATTTTGTCATACAAAAAAGATTAGGCCTATTTTGTTTGCCATGCAAATATTACCGTTGAATACATATTTATAAAATGCTAGCGCGTTTGTACTGTAATTATTAGATTTTGTTGAGTGTACACTAAAGGGTATACAGTTTTGTGTTAGTCCAGCCACATTGTAGACTAGAAACTGCTGTTCTCCCTTTTAAAACATCCTGGACGTTTTCCATACTCCTAAAAGTGTCTATTGTGATGCAACGCATAGTAATCACCATAGGAAACATTCACATACATTACAGGACCACAACGTAACAAGACCACACCACTACATTTTGGGTTGTTTGCGGTGATGCAATATAATGTACAGCAATAGTGATGTTATTGAATAAATAAAATATGAATTCGTTTTTGTAATGCAATATGGCATTTCTCTTTGTGAATTCAATGTATTTATTATTTGCGACCTGAGATCTGTCCTGGTCCCGCAATCCTGTGAAATATCGTTCTTTTCACTAAATGCTGTAAGTACACAGTTCTGCAGGCTACTATACCTTGTTCCTGGTTGGTCACACCACGGCTCCTCTTCCTCAGTCTCAAACTCCATCCTCCCTGTGCTCAGCATCAGGACGCCGAGCCCTGCCAACACCGGCCGGGCACTTATCTTCCCGGTGTGGAGATGGGTGCAGTATCCAGGTAACCAGCAACACAAATATTGTATCCGGCTTTACGCGTAACAGAGCCAATTACGGAATGCCCTAAAATTCCGATCATATTCCAAATCCACAGTGAGATGTCTGGAACAAAGGACACGGTGCAGTAAAGCAAAGGTAAACACTGTGCAATTACTGTCAAATATGCACGCCAAGTAGTTGCGACAGTTGCGAGACTAAAGCTGTATCCCTCGCACACGTATATACTGTGCAGTAAGCATTATAAGTGTGAAAGTAATGTATTTACTGGTTTCAAATCCCCTGAGTGGTGTGTGTCCAACTGCATGTTGTCAGAACTAACCCTACACAGAACAGCAACCGGCCACTGGTCGGTCGCTCCGAAGCGTCGGGGACAATTAATGCCACGTTGGATCCAAATTCCCGCTTACTTAGTACATGATAAAAACTCTGTGTGAGCTAAAATGGCGTCAGTTACATCGTCCAGACCATAGCTATACAACTATGATTCAGACGGTGCGTACCTTCTAGAGTGCTGCTTCACGCTGTTAGAAACTCAGGATTACAAATTTGTGCACCAGAATTTCTTACATTTTTTTATTTTTTTTTTACAGTTCTTATTAGTTTACTATGTACGTAACCTTGTTGAGTCTGCCAAACAAATAAATAATAAAATTAATCACTACTAGCTTGTGTATTTTTTTTATACAAATACAAAATTAAACATATCAATAGTTTGCAGTATTTTACACAAATTATGATCAATACTTGTAAGTCATCTTGAGTAAAGTCAGCCAAATTACTAAATAATACTAATTAAACTACAGTTAAATATTTTACAAGTACATGTTGTGGTTATGGGTGTGCTTTGAAGTGTGATTAATCAAATGACTAATCTTTAAAGGTTTACTGGATAGAAGAGGAATCTTGTGCAGAGGGTGTACCCTTTTGCTTCAGATAATTTGTTTGTTTACCAGATGGTTTGTGTATTACAGTAGAAGTATATTGGACATCTTACTGTAAAGCCAATAGCAAAAAGAAATGAGCGAGAGAACTAACTAGTTGCAAACAGAGTTCCATTTGGTGCCATTTCTCTCTAGTTACATCCAGCCAGGCTAAATGTGACCTCTGTCAAAATGAGCTGTCATACAGGAGGTGGATCAACAACAAATCTGCATTGTCATCTCAAAACAAAGCACCCAACAACAGTGCAGCTGACATAAACAACAACTGTAGAAGCTGAACCTGATGCTGACCCAGAAGTCACTGAAAATGAAAGTTAACAGGTACAGAAAGTACCATTGCCAGTGCTACTCAAAGAAGAGAAGACCCAGTGACACCAACAAGCAGTGGAAGAACACTACAAACAAGCAGAACAAATTATGCCATGCGACTTACAGCTCCTGCAAGGCAAAAAAAAACTTGATGAAGCCCTTGCAAAAATGATATGGACTATCAGCCATTTTCAATTGTCGAAGACAAGGGCTTCAAAGTCTTTAGCAAATTATTAAATCCATCCTATTCATTACCTAACAGAAGGACTCTAACAAGGACAGTTCTTCCACAGCTCTACAAAAAAACACATGCTGTGATGCAACTAAAGATAGCATCAGTTGTGTACCTCACCACAGACTACTGGATCTCGATGACAATAAACAGCTACATGGCAGTAACTTCTCATTTCATTACGTCAGACTCTTAAATGACTTCATGCCTTTTGGACTGTTTTGGTTTCACAGAAAGACATACAGCTGAAAACGTGAAGGATGAACTTCTCCAGATTGCCACAGACTGGAACCTTCAAGAAAAAGTAGTAGCAGTAACTGGCATTGCGGTGACTCAGACCAGAAGAAAGCACAACAAAATCAAAAGGTACGGTGCAGTGGCGCATGCACCATTTTATTTAACGAGAACAGGGGCTGCAGCGTGAACAAAGGAATCAGTCTGGTGGAGATCTGCAAGTGATGGACCACTTCACCCCGTCAAGCAAAGGTCTTGAATGTGGTACCCTTTTGCGAAAAGTGTGAGTTTTTATAGGATTCGTCTCCATGGGAATACATAGTGAATCTTTATCAAGTCCAATTCTTATCTCTTTGGCACACAACAGCCTAAAAATTTAGAGTCTTGTGCCAACAATTAATAAAAATATAACACCTGGTCTACACATCCAATCATGATCTCACCCGCTCATTTCTCGACCTCTCCTATCTAAAAAGCTAGGTGAAACAAAGAAAATAATATTATTTTGAATATATGAGTGTTGTCTGAAATATATACAACACTATTAGTTATGATTATGTGTATTAATGTCTAATAATATATTCCCTCATGCCATTCTATTCTTCAAATTAGTTTTCCTTCTCTCTTTACAGGCGTGTGCTTAACAGATATTATAGTGAGCTTCCATCTTATGTTTTTCCCAATATAGAGTTTCTCTTCATGGATAATCTACTTGTTTTTTATTTAAGTGTAAGATTGTAATGTCTCTGTCCTATGAGTTTCCGAACAGCACAAATTCAGCTGAACTGCGGACGACCTCCTATTTTTTCAGCTGCACAAAAAACAGCTAAAACCAGTTTTCTAGTTGTGCAATTAGCTTTCCAATTTCCAGCGATAATCAAAGTTTTTTTCCAATTTTTCTATGGCGAGAAGACACTCTAACCTTGACGCTGTTTGATAAGAGAACTCTGCTCTTCATGCCAACTATCCCTTTACTTTCTGGCATGACTTCAAGACAGGCTCACAGCAAGTTATAAAGTTTTTTACTTTCTTAAAACCCATCTTCTATTCTTTTTCTTAAAATGACTAAGCTTCTTATTTTATATTTCAAACAACATCTCTTTATGTTGCATCATCTTTTAACTCAGTCAAACTAGACAGTTTAATGCCTATAGAACACGATTACTAACTATTTTAAATGCGAACCTATCTTGATGAGAAACAATTTCATGTATATTATTATAACAGGCAGTGTTAAGCATATGGTCTTACACGCACTAATAGTTTATAGTAAAAAGCAAGCATATTAAACCTTATTTCAACATTTAACAACATTTTCTTAGGCTAAAAAGGGTGCTGCAGAAACTTAGCATTCAGTTCTGGGAATCAAGCCCATCTTGATAAGAAACTGCCTAAAAACTGGCCACTTGTATCAAACTATACCAGCTTCTACTGCATGATTTTATATAAAGAAAATACATAAGTTTCACAATCAAGAATTAAAACAGCATTACGTGTTACTTTTGATTACACACTTACACAATTTTCCAAACTAAAGATTATACAAACAATATAAAGGATTATAACACATATTATTGCATTAATACATTTCATTTTAAATTCTCCAATCCATGTCTGGGGTTTCAGCTCACTCCCAGCAAGACTCCACTTCGGTCTCAGGTTCCACTCGGGTAGGCTCAGTGAACACGACAATAGGCTCTCAAATCCATCGTCTCACATCACAGGTGTGAGTCGCCATGGCCTTGACTTCGTACCTACAAGACACTTGTACACGCTTAGTAAGGACACCTTCCTCACATTTTAATTTTCCCAGATGCGCCTATTTTACTAAGTGACCCTTTCACAACTCATGCATTCAATCCTCTTAATATCTTTTTGGGTTTACATTTAAATGAGAGAAAGAAACACCTACAGAATCATTGCATTCAAACAAGATTCTACAGTGTTTAGCCAAATGACTGCATGCTGGACAAAGTCTGAGCCCAGTCACTGATGACTTGCTTTGGCACATATTACATGCACAATTAACAAGAGGATTATGTTTTAATTTATGTGTCAGGGTTACTTCTGCACCATGTGCAATAGTTCTGGATCTGTACACATTGTTACTATACACTTCTTTCTGCTCACATGGAGACACTTTAGAAGGGATGCCCTTCATCCAGAATACAGTAGGGGGCCAAAACTTACTGTTTTTCATATCAGCAGGTACCTAACTTGTAGTTTGTTTATCATCATTAGTGGGCAAACTCAATACAACTGAATCTGAATCAGTTGATGATCCATGAGCCTTAGCTACTGATACTCTCCATACAAAGGGATTCAATGTTGTACTAACCAGCCTAGCTGATTCAGCGTTATTTGCGACAAGGTGGAGGTGGACAAAGCAGGTATTCTCCCTCTGCTGGTGGAGGTGGGAGTGACAAGCAGTCCTCCCATTGAGGTGGAGGTGGAACCAGCAGACATTCTTCTAGTGGGAGGGGGCAGTTGAGCGGAAAGTTCCCCCACTCCCCATAGAGGTAGCACTCCTGTGTCACCTCTATGGTGTGGAGGAAGGCTTCCCAGCTGCTCTCCTCCAGTGGCTATGATGGGTCCAGCAGGCACTCCTCCTCCACTGGGGCTGGCTTGGGCTTTGGCTATTCGGGAGCCTCCCTCTTGGGCATTGGCGGAGTCTGGTCTCTCACCCAGAACCACTCTGTCGCATCCCCAACCAGGCCCTGGTTCCAGGCCTCTTCATATTGAGGGTCGCCATGGGGCAGTCCTCCCAAACTCGCCACAGGCTCCGCACATGGGGGCCCCTTCAACCCTCCATTCTTCCTGCTCGACTGCCCAGTCTAGAGGTCCAAACAGAGTTGGAGCCCGGGTCCACCACCTCTTCTGCTGCTGCGGTTGCCTCTGCTGCTGCTTTTTGTAGCTCATCCTCTTTCCTCCCATCCTTCCTCCAAAAAAATTATAACAATTAAAAAAAAAAAAAAAATGAAACTGCTGTACCCTTCTGAAATACCTCCTCTGGCCTGAGTCCAGGAGGCACTGGTAATCCCACGCTGGACACCAAGTGTGGTAGTGAATGGTGTTGCGGTGACTCAGACCAGAAGAAAGCACAACAAAAACAAAAGGTACGGTGCAGTCCGTACCTTTTATTTAACGAGAACAAAAATAAAATATTTAAACAAAAATAAACACTTGCTCGCAGAGCAAAAATAAAACAATTAAACAAAATAAATCTCGAACACAAAAATAAACGCTAAGGTCAGGCTGAGCAGCTGCCTTCACTGATCTTTATATTCTTTTAACTATCTCTCACTTCTCGCTTATCCTGTTCTCCACTTCCGAACACCCAACCCAGAGTGCAGAGAGCTGCAGGTATTTATACAGGTGACCATCTCCCGATTAGCAACAAATTAATCGCTTAACTAATTCGGGAGGTGGCCACCTTCTGCACGAGTTTTATAATGTGAATGGGGTTTCCCATCCACGCTGCAAAACAATAACAAAACTAAAGCACAGCTACGCTGTCATACAAAATAATAAACAAACAAAGCACACTGTGGTTTGTCGTCATCTATATAGAAATGTAAATAATAAACACAATACAGGGGCGGAGGGGAAGCCCCATTTTAAAATAAACACTACATGGCTGCTCGCTCTGTTACACAGTTGTTAGTGACAATGCTGCTCATATTACTGCAGCTATAAGGCTTACAGGATGGAAGCTCCTGCCTTGCTTTGCCCACAACTTGAATCTTGTGGTAAGAGAAGCACTGAAACCAACTGTAGAAAAGGTGAAATGGATAGTGGAGTACATCCACCAAAGCACTATAGCCTCTGACAGACTGAGGTCCACACAAAAGCAGATGGGAATGCAAGAGCTTAGTTTGAAGCAAGATGTTGTGACAAGGTGGAGTTCAACATACCACATGTTAAGGAGGTTTCAACAACTTAAACATCCCATTATTACAACACTTGCTTTTGTCAATGCCACCCTGCCAACATTGAGTCCAGAAGAACGGGATGTTGTGACAGTCATGTGATATTCTAAAACCATTCAAAGTTACAGTTGAGATTAGTTCAGAGAAGACTGTGTCAGCCTCAAAAGTCATAATTATGGCAAAAGTCTTTAGAGGATCACAACTCAACTACAGAGGAATGCTACTTTTCATGAACCTGTGATGAGGATATTTAGGGTCATGCAGACAACTAGGTCTTGAAGACTCCGCAACATTGAGATTCAGGCATTACTTGCAGAAACATCAGCTCTGGATCCTCCCTTTAAAAAGCGTGCTTTTATGGATGACAGAGCAGCAGAAGATGCAGTAAAAAATATTACTGCGGCCGCTGGGAGAGTCAGGGATGCATCTGCCAATGACCCAACTCCAGAAGCAAGACAACGAAACAGAAACTACAGAAACCCAGACAGCAATGTTTTGGAAAGACTTTGATGACTGTGTTTCACATCAGAAGTAATCATTGAAGTCAGCAGCTTCCTAGATGAGCCTCTAGACAGGTCAGATTATAACTGAAAGGAGAAATTGCATTAGTCCTGACAAAGTGCGTGAAATTATTTTTCTAAATGCTAACCTTGCTTAAAAGAATAGTCAGGACATAACTTTTCAGATGGGAAAGCAATACTTTAAATTAATCTGTCATAGAGTCAGGACATTATTACACAAGTAAGCAGTGTGCGTAGCTAAATTACTGTTTTATAGTTATATATTACTGTTAAATGTCAATATAAACCTTGTAAGTATTCATGCTGTTTTGTTATGACATAGTTGGTTAGTGTGTTTAAAGCCATTCTTAATTATATCATCTAAATCTATAGGATACTTGATTAGGCCTATATGATGTTCTTGACTGTAGTTTTGGCCTAGAATGTGGTTTGCCATGCTTAGTTTGTTTTGTTTCTCTTTGTCAAGGTGACTTTCTACATAGTATTTACTAAAAGTGAATTAAAAATTGGGATTGTCAATCATATACCATACTGTGGCAAAGTGGTTGGTAAGGGGAACAGGTGTAGCGGTGATGTGGTGCAGGAGTGATGAACAGACAACAGTGATTCAGTGAACAAGTGTTTATTTGTGCTGTTTCCAGGTCTGGCGACCGTAAAATAATAAATCCCCGGCAGTACACAACAATGTGTAAAGCGCGGGGATGGTGAAGAACACAGTATAGTCTCAAACACAAACAAAGGCACGGTCACCAGTCCTGGGTGATATTCAAACATGCAGGTGCTCTGTGCAGTGGTGCTCCGGATAGTGCTTTATGTGGCGACAGCTCCGGAGGTGTGCGTTAACTGTCTAGTGGTGCGAAAAAGACAGACAATTATAAACAAAGACAACACACAACACGTAATACACTCCGAGAGCTCCTCTCTGTCCTTCTTTCCTCACGTTACCCAAACTAAGGAAAAGATCAGCGTTACCTGGCCCCTATATGTAATCCCGCATGATATCTAGGCAAACTGTTGCAGCTGCCTTATTACTTGCAGCTGCCTCTCATTTACCTTTCAAATCAATACGGTCTTACAACAGAGTCTCGCTTCTTTCCAGGCTGACCCACTTCCCTGACCCGGAAACGAACTGTCAGGCCAGCCCTTCCAGATACTTCTCCTCTCATACTTTAGTACCCTCACAGGTCGGGAGGAAGATTCATCATCAGAACTCATGTTTCCGTCACATACCAATATCAAATTGCGTGCTTATTTACAGAAGGGCTTCCTTCTCAATGAGAGAGAGAGAGAGAGAGAGAGAGAGATTTAATTTATTTTGTGTTTTAAATATGATAAAATGCTAAATCTCATGTATAATTCCTATAATGGGTTTGTTGCAGAGAGATGGATCTGTCAATCAAATTGGGCAGACAGCGTTTTGCTGTGTGCTGAATAAATACCACAGATTAGTTCCACAAATACACAAGTTTGAGCTTCTCTTTTTTGTTGTTGTAAAAAACAAATGGGCGATTCCATGTGTATCAAAAAAAAGACGTAAAGAAATGCAATTTACTTTTTTTTTTTTAAAGATTCAATTAAATTCGACTGATACTGATGGCTAAACAATGCTAATGGTTCAAACTGTTATTTTATCTCCATGATTCTAAATAGATATCATTATTTTTTTTGTCAAACTATTTCGTTTCATGTTTATGAACCCAGTGAACCAAATATAGATTCTCCTTAGCTTTTGTGATGTGCAGTTCGTAAACGACTCGTTCTTTCCGGTTCAAATAAACCTACGTAAGCAATCTTATTGCAGTCTACGTTGATTGGTTTTGTGTCATTGAACTGAATCGAGTCACTGAAAAGAATCAAACTGCCCATCACTACAAGAGCAGACCCGGAAAGAGGGAATGCAGCTTCTCCAGCTCAGTAGGGACCTCTAGCATTGGTTTCTTCAGAACATGCTACTGCAGTCACAAAGAAAACATTGAACAAACATCATATATCATGTTATAGGAGCATACATGCGCTGAAAGCTGTATATTCCTTGTGGATGTATGAATGTACTGTACTGCATGGATGTCAAGTCTCAAGGTTTACCCACAATTTTGACTCTACAACTGTCCAAGCATATTATTTCTTTTTGGGGGAGTGTAGTGGGGGTCACCATGAAGAGGTATACATTACAATTCTATATTCCTATAGCTTCTATGCAAACTCCCCTCTTACTCCAAAGATAGAATTGCCTTGTCTCAAACTGATGGTTTGTCTGCATGAGCCTACTATATTTCTGTACACAACCAGGGTTGCCAGTTCCGCTTAGAACAAGTGGAATTGGGCTTGCCCATGTAGGCAGTCACTTACAATTTTCCTTTGTTGCTTTTAGCACATTTTAGGCTTTTTTTCCCTAGTTGCTTATGTCAAAAGTAAAAAACATAACAAATGTTTGTTGTCAATGCATGCATAAAAACAGAACCCTGGTTCCCTGAAAGAGAAAACGACCACCTACAACATTACATATGGGATATGCCTGCCTGCTGGTAGGTATTTTCTGTGCTTTCTATACCAGACCTGCGATAGGACTCTTCGTAGGATGACACCCTCAGTCCTGCCTACCGAGGGATTAAAAATGCCATACCGCAGAAGCAATTTCTCTTTTTGTACTCAACCCGTGAGGGCGACCGATGCGATTTCGCGGTTGGTGGTCTTCTTCCCTTTCAGGGAACCAGGGTTACGGCAAGTAAACTAACACTCCCTTTCAATTTGAAGAAACCACTAACGACATTACATATGGGATATGTATACCAGAGCCATAGTGAGGGAGAAGAAACTGCAGCATACGAAGGTGCATCAGAACCGCTTAACCCTAGGTTAGCGGTGCAAGCGTGCAACCTAAAAGGACCTTGATGAAGGCAGGGAAGGATCTTCCACATTAAGGCGGTAGAAGCTGGAGAAAGTATGTGGCATAGCCCAGCTGGCTGCCGAACATATATCGGATATTGAGGCTCCTCTGAAGAGGGCCCAAGATGTAGCTAACCCTCTAGTGCACAGATACTCTCCCAGGTGTGGGTAAGCCAGCACTGTCATATGCTGCGAGACTGTGCCTGCAATCCAATGAGACAGTCGCTGCTTTGAGAGGGGTTGTCCTAGGGTTCGTATATCGTAGAGCTAGTCAGAATGACACAGTGCTATTGTCCTATCCATGTAACCCCTCAATGCCTACACCAGGCAGAGGAAATTCAATCTCCTATCCTTCTCCGATGCAAACGGAGGTGGATGGAAAGACTCAAATTCCACAGACTGATTCATGTGGAAAGCTGTGGTCACTTTGGGGGAAAAAAGCAGGGTTTGTAAGCAGTGACATCATGCTGCCTTCGGGTCTAAATGGAAAGCATTGAGCCACGCTTGAAGCTGGCGCAATCAGAATAGACCCAGCTGGATGGCTGATATGGCTGCGGCCATCAGACCCAACAGTTTTTGGAACCAAACAAACAGGGACCTTCGATCCCTATTTGAATAGGGAGATGCAAACCTGAATAGCTGCTACTCTGTCATTCGACATCGTACTGTCCAGCCGGAGCCCTAGGTATGTTGTGTACTGCACTGGTATAGCCGACTCTTCGAATCGTTGATGGTGAGGCCCACCCTCGCCAGATGCTGCATCTCAAAAAAGTGTGGGCCACTGCTCCCTTTCGCGACTGAGCACAAATCAACCAGTCGTCAAGATAGTTGAGTACTCTGATCCCCTGCAATCACACTTTGAAAATGTATGAGAAATTAGGGAGAGGCCGAACGGCAGCACAGAGAACTTGTAAACGTTTCCCTGAAAAGCGAAGCAGAAGTACTTCCTGTGCTGTGGATGAATGGGAAAATTTGCGTCCCATAAATCCACGGTGGTGAATCAGTTGACAAGCCAGACAGACTGGAGAATGCAACGTTGAGTCAGCATTTAGAACCTCTTCAACACATTCAGCACTGACACCAGTCGATCCCAAGAGGAAAGTACCTCCTCCATAAAATCGGAATGGTGGAAGGGTTGCGCTGTGGGAGCCACTGCCTGCATCCAAAACAGACGGCGGGGCTCTGCTGGTGTTGCCCAGGGGATCTGCAAAAAGTTTGCAGCACGCCCCATCAATGCCGGCATGTAGCTAGGCAATAGTGGCAAACTAGTCTCCGTGGCAATCTCAGAGCTAGAGTTGATGATGCCAGCTCCTCTTCTTCCTTCATCTCTGCAGGGAAGTCCTCATCCCAGGAGGCCGCTAAAGATAGTGTGTCCTCCCTCTGCAGCTCCAGCTCAACCTGGGCTCCCATGGGAGATCTAGGGGCCAAAGCTGGTGTGGGTGGTAACAGGGCCGGGACCTCTACCGGTGCCACAAGAGCTTGCTGCCTCGACAGTAGCTCAAGGACCTGGGCCGTGTGCTCCTTCAGATAAACTGCCTCGCTTGCCTTAAGCACTTCACCTCGTCTGGGGGTAGGGGGAGCGACTGTGAGGTTTTGGCACAGGAGCCTGAGCGCAGGGTATCTCCTGTAAGGGGTTCTGTGATAGCTGGAGGAGCGGGGATGGGGCCTTGAGGGCTGCTGATGGCTATGGCGTGGTAGACTGAATGTCTATCCCTATGGCCCTTCTGAGCCTATTGCCACATACCCTGGGCTGAAAAGCCACACAAGTCGCAGAACTCCTTTTGGCCCATGGCCTCTGTAGCATGTTGGACCCCTAGGCACCGCACACACAGTAGGTGCGTGTTACAGAGTGGCATATTCGCCTTGCAAGATGCGCAGGCATGGAACCATGGGATGCTCGTCATGGCTGCCACTGCCGAGTGTGCCAAGCACTGTGTGCACTAACTGGCCCGTCTTGCACAGAGTAGCGCGTGCACCGGAGTGCTTGATAACCAAAGAGAGCCCACGTCTCAAAAGAAAGTAGCTAAACGAAGCCTTTCAATGTAGGTTACTTCAGCCATTAAACATGCACACATCTGTCAGAAAATGAATACTGTATTCAAGATTTGAAAATTTGAAACAATACAAATTTTTTTTACAAGCAAACCTGCAAACAAGCTGTTACCGTAATGTCACAGCAATGCTGAAGCTGAATTATAATAATCCTAATTAGGGATGTGTCAGTGTAGTCAAATGCATGAAAATAAAAAATAAAACACCTTATACATTAGCTACTAGTAGGTGCAAACATGCCTTTTAATGCTGATGCTTAACAAGTGTTAGGTCAGTCTTAAACCTGTTATTTGTATATTAAGGAGCATAATTAAATTATGCAATGCTTGTAATAGCAACATTCTACAGTAATGATACTCTCCTTTAACTTTGAATGTATAAACTGAAATAAAATATTAGCAATTGCTAAAAGTAGTAATCCAAACTTGGGTAACATTGAAATTAGAAAGATAATTTGTTATGATGAATATAAAGATATTACATGTTAAGCAGAACACAGTGACTAATCAGAAAAGGCAAGATAACAAGTATCCTTGTTTTGAATTATTTACAAGTTATTGAATAAACAAACTGACTTGATTTAGATTCAGCTGATGTCAGTACTTGATGGCTAGTTGTAATTTGTAATGTTAAACTATTGGTTTTTATTTTCTATTGTTTTGGCCAGGTGTGATAGAAAGACAATGATTCTTGGTGGTAAATCTCCCTCCTGACCTGTGAGGGCGCTAAGTAATGGGAACAGAGTACCCTGGACTGCTTGGCCTGACACTTCGTTCCTAGGGTTAAAAGGAAGTCAGTCATCACCAACTTCAGCCCCGGGCTCCTGACCTCTGAGACCACTGACCCCAATGGGCCCCCTTGTCTCCCCTTCATGGAGACCAAGGTTGACCAAGGTAAGCAAGGTGAAAATGGTCAGGAGGGTTCTTGTATTGTTAATGTGGTTTTAGGGAATGTGAGTACCCACGCAGTAGTAGACACTATGACTTGTGTGGCTTTTCCGTCCAGTTATTCTGGGCCAAGACTGGCCAAACTATAAAGATTTGCTGAAATTAATGGCAGTCTCGACCGCACACGTAATTGTGGCAGAAAAGAAAGGGAAAACCATCACCAATTAATGACTGCCATTAATTTCAGCAAATCTTTATAGTGAAATGTTGTCCCCACTTTTTCGTCCTAGAAAAGCGAATAAAGCGAGACTGATAAGAAAATGGGAGAGAGCATTAATGAAACAAGGCTGGGGTTTGGTGGGAGAACGCTTGAATGGTAACAAATGTCAGTCAAAGGGGGTTGGAACACAGGGCGAGGTTACTGGGCCATTTAGGGCCCCTCTCAATATACCCTCTCACTATACCAGACATATGGCACTCAAGCGCGGACATTGTGTGGGGCCACATAATGACCCGTCATAAATACATGCTTGGGGACAGGTCCGGTCTACTGAAGGTAAGGATGTTGACAGCACTGGGGCGCTAGTATTTCCGCATTTCAGTATCAAGGGGCAATTACTGTATAGGGTTGTAACAAACCCAATCCTTAAGAAACGTCCAATAACTAGCATTTTCACGGAAATACAAATAAACTACCCTGAACAATATAACTCTCCAAAGCAGTAGGATTGCGCGACAGAAACCAAGAAAAATTGGTGGGCAAGTCAGGATTGTTTACAACAAATACAACATAGGAAGACAGTTAAACCAAAGGGCAACAACAGATTTCAAATAGCAGATGTTATTGGATATGCATGGAATATTATACTTGAGACAGATATATCAAACATTTGGTGTACACGAGTTTTAAATAGACAGCATTTGAACACTTCAAAATGTTTACCACAGTCCATCAGGCAGTCCTTATAAAAAAAAAATGTCCATGCTACAACCACCAATACTTTAAAAGTCCCAAAATATTATCCAATCCGTATTGCGAAAGTAGTTGAAACAGAAAAGTTTAAACAAAACAAAAATGAAACTTCTGTGCTGGGTGCTCGTTAATTCCCAATAAACAAAAATGATAATACTCCAAAACAGTCAGTACAGCCCAGATAATCCAGCGGAAAAAAAAAATAAGATTCCTCCCCTTTAGGGGATCTCACCCAGTTTTTCCTTGGTACTGTAGAGCTTGGAGTTTCCAACCAGGTAAGAAGACAAAAAGTGATGACGATAAATGGATTAGTCACTATTGTTGTTCTTCGGATCCATATAACCAATATGAATGATGTGGATAGTTTCAATTTGGCAGAAGATTAGATAACTGGTTAATTTAAACTGGAAAAATGGCAGATTAGAGAAAATACTGTTTCTAACCACCAAAAGATTATTGCTTCTGATTTCTCCTTTACAGACCATCAAACTCCCTCTTCAAATACTCTGCATCCACCAAAAACCACACCCGAAAAAGAATCACCCCAGCAAAAAGGGAACCAACCTCCTCACCAGGAGGAAATAGTCCTATTTAAAGAGCCACCAATTAAGATACTTAGAATTAATGATCGATCAAGCCCAATAAGACCTTTGCAAAGGCAATTAAGGAAAACACCTGAATCTAAATAGACTGTCCATGTGGCAATTAAAGAAAAGATCATTCAGTTAAAACAAGAGAGAAAGTCCAGTGCAGAGATAAACCCCTTGCCAAAATTTAACAGTAAATTGAAATAGCTTCACCTAATTTTACCTTATGGAATCTGAAAGGCCCACTTTAAAAATGAGAACAAAATTACTTATTTAGCAATTGAACAGATAATTAAATTAACCTGGCCAGGTATTCTGATACTCAATTAAGAGCAGCAGGCAGCAAATTACTTATGCTGCATTCATGTAGCTAGTGCTACAGGGTAAACCTAGCCACGGGCACAGAACAGCCTGTAACATAATTATTGGTTCCCCAGTTTTGTTGGCACAGGGTCATGAGGCTGGCACATGATATCCCTTTTGCGGGGCATATCAGAGCTGACAAAACAACAGAACGGATATTGGCTCAATTCTGTTGAGTAGGATTTCATATTGATGTGTCGAAATATGTAACAACATGCCCAGACTGCCAGCAAGTAACGCCGGGTTGAGCGTGCCCCACCCCTTTGGTTCCACTGCCAATTATTTCCACCCCCTTTGAACACATTGCATTGGACATAGTAGGCCCTTTGCTCCCTTCTGATTCTGGGTATACACTATGTAACACAATTTTTGTTCCTGGGTAGTAAGTGTTATTTCCTAATTGCTTATGCCTCAGAAGTATAGAAAATGGCTATTATTCCCCACAAACTTTGCTTTTGTGACCAGGACAGTGATATTTCAAAATATCACTATTTCCAATGGGAAAACGAGCAAATGTGTGTCATTTCGTTCACATAAAGTCAGAAAAAAACAACATATGAATCCAAATTAACATGTATTTATACTAAAGTAATACAAAAATGACTACAAAAGATTTAGAAGTGAGTAGTTTTTCGAGATTTACGATTATACTGTATTTACATATACTTATTATAGTTTCTGTAAGAGTACATATAGTAGAAGTCAGGCTTATTGACTTCTTGTGGATCGGTATTACGTTTGCAATTCTCCAGTCTGTCAGTGCAACCCCTGTGCCAAGAGACTATTGCATGATCTTGGTTAGCGGTTTGTAAGTAACTTCTTTCATTTCTTTCAGTATTATTAGGAGGATCTCATCTGGCTCAGGGTATTTGTTTATTTTAAGAACTCCTAGTCTCTTTAAGACTTCTGCCTCAGTTATACTAAAGTTATTTAAAACTGGATTTAGTCTCTGTTTCATACCTTCATAGGTTGCCTTTCTAAAATTGTAAACCTCTGACCTCTGTTTGAGTTCTTCTGTCTTTGTTATTTGAAAAGCCTCCCCTCTAGTCAGTGCCTTGACAAATTGCGTTAGGAAGCATTAATTTGTCATTTCCACCATTTCAATTTCGTCCATTGTGCTCCCATCAGGTTTTCCCATTTTATATGGCGGAAGTTGAAATCCCCCATTAGTATGTTTAAATTTTCTTTTTTCAGGGTAAAACAGGTTTAAAACACATTGCATGGCAAAACGACATCAGTACTGCATCTCCAGCCAAGCCCAACCCCTTGTTCACTGTATGTTTCACATAACTTTATAGACGTGCATACAATCCTCTCCTGATCACTTGTTTTATCACCAAACTCCTCAATAATGCAATCCAAGTCATTTTTTTATTACTATAGCATCTCAAAAAGTTCTGCAAATGTCTGTGATATTCTTTGAGTGCTGGATGCGGAAGCAGTTATCTCCTTTGTTTGTATCCATCTTATCTCTGTGGTGCAGCTGCTAGCTCTATTGCTCACAGGCTCCCTTTTTTTGGCTTCATTCGGCTCCTATCAGTCTCACTCGGCCATTGACTGGTTTTCTCAGCTTTTTCCGGAGAAAAAAGGACTAGAGACCTGTGCTTTACATCTTTTTGATGATGTCGGACAGGGTCCGACATTGGACTAGAAAGGGAAAATCATAATATCGAACCTGGTCCAACATGGGACCGCAAAGGGTTTAAGATGTAATTTCTCCTTACTGCTTGTGGCAGAGCAAAGCTCTGCCCTTTAAATTGGCAGAGATGGGGTTAACTTCCCCTACCTGCCTGGGTTTATTATGTTCAGGTGGCTGGGGTTGATTAGTTGATTAGGTTAATTAACGATCAATCAGCGCCCAGCCACCTGATATAAAAGGAGGCCTCTGCTTCTCATTTGGGGAGAGGGAGCTGAGGAAGCAGGTTGGTGTTTGTTTTGTGGTTTTTGAAGTTTCTAAATCCAGTGAAGGCATTGCCCAGCCTGGAAACTTTATTTTTGTGAGTTTTGTTTTTGCTTTATTTATGTTTGAGTATTTGTTATTTTGCCCTTGTGCACTTTATTTTTGTTTATTTATAATAAAATTGTTATTTTTTTGAACTACAGTCTGTCTCTGGGCCTCTATCCACTCGCCAGCCTGCCACACTGCTTTTAACTACTCTGTACTTTTCGACAAATGTATTTCTCCCATGCTGTCCCTTCCACTTGCTGATGATGTGGTTATTGACAGCTCCACCTGGTGAGAGCATTTGGCTAGGGTTACAACTGTTCTTCAGTCTCTAAGGGTAGCCCGGCTGACATCTAACTTAAGAAAATGTGAGTTTGCCAAAACAGAAACTCAATATTTGGGATTTTTTTAAAAATGGGAAATGGAAGGGTGAGACCCATTTAGGTTTTTCCAGGCTTTGGTTGATGTGGCAATCCCCAAAACCAAGACTCGGGTGAGGTCACTACTGGGATTAGTTGGTTATTACTGCTGCTTTATCCCCAAGTATGCCACAGTGGTTAACCCTTTAGTAAACCTCACCAAAAAGAGTGCTCCAAATTTGATTAAATGGTCAGGTGAGTGTCAGGAGGCGTTTGATACTATTAAGCAAAAACATTGCCAGGTCCCCTCTCTCATCACACCTGATTTCATCAAGAAATCCATCCTCCACACTGATGCGTCAGATGTGGGTTTGGGTGCAGTCTTGTCCCAAAAGGTAGATGGAGTAGAACACCCGATACTGTATCTTAGTAAAATGATGCTTCCTCAGGAGTGCAACTACTCTGTGGTTGAAAAGGAGAGTTTGGCCATTAAATGGGCTACTCACTCTTTACGATACTACCTGCTAGGACATTCATTTGATTTTGTCACAGACCACGCCCCACACACGTGGTTAAGCACAATGAAGGACAGCAATGCCCGGATAACTCGGTGGTATCTGGCGTTGCAGCCCTTCATGTACCACATAGTACATCGTGCAGGGAAAGACCACCAAAATGCTGATTATTTTTCCCAGGAGGGGGTATTAATGGGACAGATAGATTCAGCTGAGTCTTCCTTTGGCTCCACTCTGAGCGGTGGGATATGTGACAGAAATACAATGATTCTTGGTAGTAAATCTCCCTCCCGACCTGTGAGGGCGCTAACCAGCGAGAACAGAGTTCCTTGGATGAGCTGGCCTGACAGTTCTTTCCCAGGGTTCAATGGAAGTCAGCCAGCTAGAAAGGGGGCGGAACTCCAGTGCATTAACGCACCGACCAGGAAGGGAAACGACATGGCAGTCGTAGATTGGAGGGGCGGCTGCACTCCTTTACAAAGGGAACCGAGAGACGCAATCTGTTCCTTGCTTTGATTTGGTTTTGAACCTGAAAGGAATCGTGAGAGACCCAGTGACAAAACTAATCGTGAGTGTCTTGTTTGTTATTATTAGATGGCTAACAATTTCCGGAGCTGTTGCCAAGGGCCAGCACAAAACCCAGAACAGCACTTCACTTTTGTCATGCATAAACTTGTATCGCCCACTTGTATCACCCACTGCGCCAGGACTGGTGACTGTGTTTGTATATTGTGGGAAAGAAATATGTGTTTATTATTTGGGACTGCAACCCGTTTATTTATTCCAGTGCATTACACATTGTTGTGTATTGTCTGTGTTACTGTTAACACACCAGGATTAAAGACCAGGATTAAAATTTAAAAAACCCTTTCCAACTGGATTATAAGTCTGTCTGTTCGTTATGCACTGCATCACTCATGTACCTGTACACTGCAAACCACTTTGCCACACTCCTCCAGAGAAGCTCACTGGCCATTCCACCAGGAATCAGGCAACTTCATGGGCTTTGTTCCAGGGTGCATATGTTCAGGACATATGCAATGCAGCGGAGCAGTGTGGGCTTCCCCCCCATACTTTTACTAGGTTCTACCGACTCAAAGTCGTAGATCCGCATAACCCTGGGTTCAGCACTAGAGTGCTGAGGGCAGCTTCCCAGTACACCCTCACAACAGAACATTAGGTGAGTTTTCATCCAGGCTTATGATAATAACCTAACATTATATAACAAAGATGACTTGTCAATCGATCATTCTGCATTTTCCTATGTGTTCGTAGTGACCTCTGATCAAGTTGAGAGTGTATTTCTCACACATGCGAATCGGGTCTGTCAAACAGAATGCAAGAAAAAGTACACTCTCAACTTGATTAGAGGGAGCCACCAAACACTAACACACATATTATAAGTCATTGCATCTAAATTAAAAAAACAGATGAAAAGATGATATTAACATACTTAATCTGCTTGTATAGAAACTGTTGTGTTTTTAAAATTTAGAATGCTTTGCCCTTGACAAACCCTCTTAGTGAAACTATATAATTGTTTGAATAATGAAAATATCAAGATTAAAACCACAATCTTAATAAATGCAAACACAGTGGATCACAACATTTAATAACTGGCATTATTGAGCTGGTTTAGAGACGAGGACAATGTAATAAACACTCGTTCCAGACAGTCCTCATATTCAATAATACAGTGCTCCCTCGCTATAAGCGTTATAACCGGAGAGCGTTATAAACGTGCGAGGGGGTGGGTGGCGCCGCAGGACAAATAACAACAAACATCTGACTAAAATACAAAATAATATAACTCCCTCTCTATAATGCACATTTAGTGAAGCAAAAATGTAACTTTCTGTGAATTAACCATGCATAAAGCACCATGTAATCAACGCTATATTGTTTATAAAAAAAAAAAATGTAAAAAGTAACATTCCCACTCATGAATAATTTTAATTCGCAGTTTTTAAACTATAAATAGCGTGGCTAAACAGCATTCAGGAGTTCATTTCGAAGTGACAGACAAGCAAACCAAGTGCGAGAAGGAGAGCAGGTTGGGCGAGGGGAAGAGGGAATGGGCTCACCCCAGGAGCTGGGCTGAAGCGAAGTTGAAGCATCTCATCTCCCGGAGAAAGCAGCAGCTCCTCTTGCAGCAAAAAAGTTAATACATTAGGAAAGATAACCACATAATAGGTCTAACATGTATTTAGTTATAAAACAAATGCTGAATAAGATGTCTTTGATATAAAGTGCCAGTGCAGCTTTTCTTCAGTTCAAATACTGTATCAAAAAGGAGAGACAGAAACGAAAGTTAGACTGAGAAGTTGTTTACAGTTTGAACAACACCATTACTGTAGCAATATTGCATGAATCACTAGTATAGGTAATTTGGGGACATGCTGTAGGAGTTGTGAATTCACAACAAATAAAGCTGCTGTTTTATCTGCAAGTCTGGGAAACTGACGCCAAGGAAGAACATTATTTTTTTTTTCCTTCTCATAATGAAGTCATTCTCTAAATATTTGTCTTTATTTTTTTCATAATTGCACTCTTTATGATTTATTGATTTCAGCGCTTTCCTTTTGGCTTATTTGTAGCTGAGTTGTAGAAAACCCGATTTGTAAAAGATTTGCCGCAGGAACGAGTACCAACACAGCACTTCGGTACGCAGTCTCAGATTCTGACTGTACAGCAAATATGACGCGCGGCGAGAAAATATATATATACATATTTTATGCTAGTTAAATGTAACCGGCCCAGTCGGGCCTGTGGTGCTTCATAACTACTGGCTAAACTGCAATCTCTGCCGGCCCTGGGCCAGCGGGCCATGGTAAATGTCGAACCCTGCTGACCGATTCTTGCTCAGGAGATGAATGCATTTCTGCTAGCTCTGTACAGCTATCGTCCCTCCAATACTGTGCTGAGCATGTGACTAAAGATTTGTGTTTGACTTGAATCTGACTAAATGCAAGACAACACAATGCCAAGCTTGTAAAGTGCCTTTTATATACACCCAGGGTGCTGTACAGAAACAGATCAAATAATCAAGTGACTGCTCAGTGTTGCAAAAACTCTGAGTGGAACTGCACACTTACATTCTGCATCATCTTATATATTATGATTATAGTTTAATGCAATCACTATGTTACAATGCTGTTGAGGCCTTAAGTCTAACAACTGAGTGACTAGAACAGGACATTGAATGCAAGTGCCAGGAGGCTAGGCCTGGAAACACATGCTGACCAAATTTACTATGGATCTGCTCACAAGCTGACAAATTCTGAATGTAGTAATAACCTAGGCCTAGATGAGGTGGTGCAGTCTGCCGAATCATCATTCTCTCATCTCTGAAGGTGTCTCTCTCTCTCTTGCAGAGCTTTGAAGGGAAGCTGTAACGTGTGCCTGCCTGGAAGTAGCCAGAGCTTCTCAATTTCATGAGCATGACACTTTAACAAGGGCTAGCACTTACATTAGACTAGATTAAACAGGTAGAACCAGAACAAACTATAGCTACCTCAGTGCATTTTAATCCAACTTTGTTTTGCTGGTAGATGCATCTTCTCCCAAGTCCCAGGTCTCTTGCAGACTTCAGCAGGTTTTCCTCCAGGATTTCTCTGTACTTTGCAGCATCCATTTTGCCCTCTATCTTCATGAGCTTTCCAGGCCCTGACACAGAGAAGCATCCCCATAGCATGATGCTGCCACCACCATGCTTCACGGTAGGGATGGTGTTCTCAGGTGACAAACTTGTCTTGAAAATGTTTAGTTCACAAAAACTAAACGATTAGAAGTCTGGTTACTTTGCATCAGCCCTGCCCAGGTGTGCACGATCTACTGCACACAGCCATTTTATTTCCAGTGAACCATGTATAAGAAAAGTATGCACTCATTTCTGCCATAACTGTGTTAAAAGCTTTTTAAACCTCACTTCAGGAATGGGACTCTCATCACATACTCACAAACACACGCACTAACATTGTGTGTTTTACATAAAATAAAAAAAATTAAAAAAATAAAACAGGAATTCTAAGTCATTCAAAACATGTATCACACAAACAAGGATAAATAAAAATAGCCCAATCATTCCTTCTAAAATGTTACAGCAAACCCAGTAAAAACACTGATCTTTGTGGTGGACAGATCTTGTCCAACAGCACACCTAATCGTGGAGTGTAGAAGGCTGTGTGTTTAACCCTATGGCACTAGACATTCCAGTTCATTTGAATAGGTTTGGCAGCCTCTGCCTTGGCCTGCTTGACAGTGGAGGTCCTTAGGAGGGTTAATACAATATGAGGAGCTCAGAGTACTAGCTTCAGTACTCCTTTTTTACTCCCTGTGCTTTTGCAATTATAAAGCCATGTATAAACTTTAATTAGAATGTACAACGAGATTAGCTTTTAAAAATAAAGGAAAGTGGGACTCAGTAAAATGTCAAACACAAGGGTCCCAGATACCTTAGTGGTCTGGCAATACTTCTCATAACTGAATTACGAAGCAGTTTTATAAAGTACATTGTTTTTAAGTGCTTGTGTTGGCGCAGCCGAAACAGAAAAAGAAGCAGCACTGCAGGATTCTGTCCCGTGAATCAAGGCCAAGCTCCTGTATACAAATCAGGTTATTTCTCAAACTGCCCTGTATATTTGTGCGTTCCTGGTACTCCTGCTGTGTTTAAAGTGCTGTAGCTTCACTTGCTGCAGACACCCAAGGGCTTGGTCCTTTCAGAAGCCAGTCATATCCTAGCCGTGCTCGCAGCAGCAATGTGGTCCCTGCTCTTTCTGCAGTGCAGGCCTCCTCTCCTCAGTCCAGCATGGCGTCCAGCTGATCGGCAAGGTCATCGAACATGTTGCCGATGTCATCGAGAATGTTACCAGCTGATCTCACTGTGCTGGTCCCACTAAACAAAAAAAGGAAAGAGGTTACTACCACATGAACATCTTGTAAAGAAATCTAAATAAATAAATAAATAAATAAATCAATCAATCAACACATCTGCATTTGGTTATTGCTAGATTTAATATACGCTGTTTAAACTTGTTTGAGAAAGTTGCAAGTTAATGTTTATCTCTTTTCACCCCTATCTCTTGGTCAAAGTAGACAAACAAAGTTTTCGTAAAAATTCCTTTGCATAATCATGAACTGAGATCTCTGCAAACATGCCATTCTGGACATTGACAAGAAGTTCCCTCTTTTCTCCGTCTAGAAAGCAGAGACAAGACAATCATGCTTGACAAGACAAAGGGAAATTGCGAGAGACCAGGAACCAGGAAAAATGACACAACAAAGATCCAAAAACAGGTCTTCATTTTTATTTGAAATCAACCACAAAACAAACTGGAGGAACTAGCCAGCAGCTGTGCCGCTGGAAGGTCCCCTGACCTACTAAAGAACTGCAACAAGTACTTTTACAAAGTACACAACTTTTCAATTGCAACGCATTCTCTGAACATTAAGTTTTATCTGATCAACGGAACCCATTCCAATTGGAAATCTTCGGACAAGTCAAAGATAACGTTGCAAGATTATGCAATACAGTGCCTACAACAAGCAAAGAACCATCGTCTTTTCTTTTGGTGGACAGACCCAGACAGATGGGAGAAGCTGCAATGTTCTCATCATCAAATATTAAACATTTTATGACACGAGAAATTAACTGTAGCAAATGCTGACAAGTTTTTAGAACATTTCCAGTAGCTTTAAAATACAGTGGCTCTCAAAAGTATTCACCCCCCTTGGACTTTTCCACATTTTATTGTGTTACAACATGGAATTTAAATGGATTTAAAAATTAGGAGTTTTTGCCATTGATCAGCACAAAAAAAAGTCCATAATGTCAAAGTGAAAAATAAAATCTACAAATTGTTCTAAATTAATTACAAATACAAAACAGAAAATAATTGATTGCACAAGTATTCACCACCTTTGTCATGACACACCTAAATAAGCTCTGGTGCAACCAATTGTCTTTAGAAGTCACATAATTAGGTGAATGGAGTCCATCTGTGTGCAATTAAGGTGTTTCACATGATTTCAAGTTAAATACACTTGTCTCTGGGAGGTCCCACAGTTGGTTAGTACATTTCCTAACAAAAACTACATCATGAAGATGAAGGAGCATTCAAAGCAATTCCGGAATAAGGTTCTTCAAATGCACCAAATCAGGGGTAGGGTGTAAGAATATTTCCAAGGCATTGAATATCCCCTGGAGCACAGTAAAGTCCATTATTAAGAAATGGAGAGAACATGGCACAACTGTGAATCTGTCTAGAACAGGCTGTCCTCAAAAACTGAGAATCTGGGCGAAAAGGGCACTAGTCAGGGAGGCCACCAAGAGGCCTATGGCAACTCTAAAGGAGTTACAGTCTTCCACGGCTGAGCTGGGAGACACTGTACATACGACAACAATAGCCCGGGTGTTATTTGTTGAAAATAACTGACATCAAATCTTGGCTAGAGCTTGCCAGAAGGCATGTGGGAGACTCTGAGACCAAGTGGAAGAACATTCTATGGTCTGATGAGATGACAATGGCCTCAATACTAAGCGCTATGTTTGGCGCAAGCCTAACACCGCACATCATCCTGAGAACACCATCCCTACCGTGAAGCATGGTGGTGGCAGCATCATGCTATGGGGATGCTTCTCTGTGTCAGGGCCTGGAAAGCTCATGAAGATAGAGGGCAAAATGGATGCTGCAAAGTACAGAGAAATCCTGGAGGAAAACCTGCTGAAGTCTGCAAGAGACCTGGGACTTGGGAGAAGATGCATCTACCAGCAAACAAAAAGGTCAATGTCCTGGAGTGGCCCAGTCAAAGCCCGGACCTCAATCCAACTGAGAATATGTGGAAAGACTTGAAAATTGCTGTTCACCAAAGGTCCCCACCCAACTTGACGGAGCTTGAGCAATTTTGCAAAGAAGAATGGGCAAAAATTGCAGTGTCCAGATGTGCAAAGCTGGTAGAGACTTCAAATAGACTCCAAATAGACTCATGGCTGTAATTGCTGCCAAAGGTGCCTCTACCAAATATTGACTCAAGGGGGTGAATAATTATGCAATCAATTATTTTCTGTTTTGTACTTGTAATTAATTTAGAACAATTTGTAGATTTTATTTTTCACTTTAACATTATGGTCTTTGTGTTGATCAGTGGCAAAAACTCTTAATTAAATCCGTTTTGATTCCATGTTGTAACACAATAAAATGTGGAAAAGTCCAAGGGGGGTTGTAACAGGGAGCGGGTTTGCTGGTTCCTGCACAAGTGTGTGTGTCTGATTTAAATCAGCTGTGATGTGCAGCCAGAGATGCATTGCTAAGCAACCAGCTGAGTGGCAGACTGGCCCTGAGCTAAGCTGATCGGGAGGTCTGGATTGGTTGAGGGGCGTGCCTGGGGATGCTGCGCAGAGCTCAAAAAGAGGCTGCACTACAACTCTGGGCGATTGCAACGCCACTGACACACAGACGGGCGCTGTGTTTGTTTACATTGAAGCGGGGAGCGTCTGCTCTTCAGGAACTGTTACCACGGGGCCCTTTAAACTGCAAGGCGGTGCCTGTGAAGGTTCTGCCCAGCCAGGACCGTTGGAAGAGCCCAGAGTCGCTGGGATGCTGGGACTTCAGAAGCAAGTAGGTCAGCTTAGGGGATGTGGATCCCAAAACAGTACAGAAAGGGTTACCGTAGAATAGTAGGTTCCTGGACCGGGACGTTCCTTGTAGTGCGACTAGTGTGCGTCACTTTGTGTGGTAACCTTTTATTTTTAGCTCTGGTTTTTGTTTTTATTTCTTTATTAAATGTGACACTAGGGCTATCATTGCTGGTACCCTACTGTCAGTTTGGTGTTCAAATTAAATCTGCGCGCCTATGTGGCGTATCAACACCAATGCTCTGTGTCTGTGTCTATATTTTCCAGTGACTACCCACGGATGTAACATGTCAGCCTGTCACAGGGGTGAATACTTTTGAGAGCCACTGAACAGTGCGCAAACATCCGTTCACAGTCAGAGCACTAGACATCATCAAATACCAATTCAGAATATATTTTAAAGTGGCAATGAGTTGACCTATTCAAGTATCATTACCTCAGCTAATCCACTCTGTCAAATTAGTATTCATTCTGCCACTACTATGGGGTCTATTCAATTACTCTAAACACTGCCCAGATTCTGAAAATCTAACTCCAGAGAGGTTCCTGGTTTCATTATTTAAGAGCAGCTGTGATTTATTATAGTGGTTCTCAAACTTTTTTGTTCATGGACCACCTGATTTTTTTTTTTTTTTGTGTCTCGGCAGATTACATAAAAAAAAAAAAAAAAAAAATCACTATTATACTAAGAATAACCATAGACTTACCTTTCTTTGTTTCAATGCGATGGGTGGGCCTGTTTCTGTGAGCAAAGTTATTTTAAATTGGAGTTTTAAAGAACAGTTCTAGTTTACTTTTTATTAACACGTATTTGTCAAGAGGGGGAAAAAAAAAAAAACTGAGGCCCAAATTTATAAAGGGGAAAAACTGACCGCAGAAAACCTTGTAATGTGCATTACGGCCTCACTCACATCAAAACAACAATCTATTTTATAAAGCTAATTAGGTAAAGTAGGTTATTCCGTAATCAACCAATTTAAATACCCCTCAACGCAATTAGCGATGGAGAATTACATACCACTCACATTAAATAGCGGGTTTGAGGCAACCCTACGTGTGTAGGCTACACATTCCAAAAGAAAATGAATGGCACACAAAGACCTCAGCCTGGTAATAGCCATGGTGATGAGGATGCTTGGAAGTGAAAACTGAAATTTACCAATATGGAATTGGAGATTTTGGTACAAGCAGTACTTGTAACACATAAAGATGTGTTACAAGCTCGAAATACATCACCAGGACAAAGGAATAAAATATGGAATGTGCGGTGGCTTCTTAATAAATAAAAGTACCACTTCAGAGTTTGTAGCAGGTTGCTTATACATTACGACGCAGCATCCAGTTACTGTGCTTCGCATATTAGTTCAACTTCTTATTTTGTGTAGAATAATTCAAGGCATATAGACTTTTCAAACTTCAGAAACAATAAGATTTATTTACTTATATCCATGGCAGTCAAATGGGTGAAAAATCCTTCCACTGTACAGCAACAATAACTCCATACAGCTTCATACGAACAGTCTTCAGTTAACTACGACTTATATCTTCTTATGCTTGTATCTTCCAATTATTATGCAGTTACAACTCTCTTATTTCTTATGTATGTCTGTATTTCTGACTCTATTATTGATTTTAAAGCATATCTGTTTGGTCTATAATATAGCTCATTGTATTACATGTACATGAGACTATTTCTTTAGTGTGTCTCGGAATATCGTTCAATCTTTTCTTAATCTCCTCCACCGTTCTTATCATAATGCCTACACTCTAAGAAGTAAAGGCTCTCGTTAGAACCTTGCTTAGCCACTACGGGGAGACATTTTTAGGTGCGTCTAAGAACCTTTTTTACATGGAGTCTATATTCTCTATTTGCAGACTTTCTTTTTTCTCATGTAAGCTATGAAACATGTGTTAAATTGGAGTTTGCAAAACAATACGATATTATAAACTGCAATTTACAAACTGACTTGATCAGAAGGGTTAAAAAATTGAAAACGGTGTCTTCTCCTTGCTGCAGACAAGTCTCCCACATCACCTTGCCTTTTTTTAGAGTCTTAAAATAATCACGCAAATACAAGGCCCGCAATTACCGGCAGCTTTAATAAATTAGACGGAATATTTAATAGACCTCACTTGCAAAATCCCCTCCAAATTTTAGTTGTTTCGTTTAGAAACGCCCCAGAATTACATATGCATCAAGGACTAAAGCGTAGAGAGACACTGCCCCCACAAATCACGTATTAATTGTGTGTTCATGCCATTGCGTGTGTTTTATAAATCCCATCCAAGAATTCAGAACCCTCAGCTCCCGTTTTACGGTCGCAAAACAACTTGACTAGGGTTACCAGACGTCTGTAAAAACTGGGACAGTCTTCGTTTTTTGTCTTGGTCAGAAACAGTAAAATTGTTAAACCATCCACATTTATTCATCATGTGGCTTCAGTCCATGTCTCTGCTGAAACTCAACATGGTGGCTGCTCCAACAAAGAAAAAAAAGCAATGTTTCAGTAAGATGGAGCTAAAAGAAATCTGATTATCTAAATGAGGATGGAGGGATAGTATTCTTAAAGTTTTGCTGTAATTCACGTGATCATGTATGAGTCAGTACCATTAAATTCCATAATGCCAGTCGTAAACACGTAGAGAATAAGAAAGCAAATAAGACGGCAACAATGGCAAAGCACTGCATTCTATGCTGAAAAACAAGGGCTAAGGTACTGCGTTCAAGGCAGAGCTTTCCCGAACTACGTAAGCTAAATTAATTGCATATTTCATTATTGTTTAGTTTATTTCTTTCCACACTACCTGCCTTTAATGAAGCTATAATTAGCAATTTAAAACCATGGCTGTTTCTTGATTGAATTATGTTTTCAGACAACGAAGAAATGAGCTCAAAACTACTTTTCTAGCTATACAATCCTTAAAGGAAATTGATCACACCGTTGGTTTCATAAAGACATTTTGTCTGGAGACATGCCTCTTTTTAAATCTTGCAAATAACAAAGAAACAATTGAGAAGATTAATTATGCGTTTACATTAAAGGGGCGGTATTTAAATTACAATTGGGTAATACAGCAGTGAACATGTTTTAGAGCAGCGAGTCAGTCAACACGGCTTATCAGTGTCTCATTTTAATTTGGTTATTATAATGCCAGTAAAATGCTAAACTTAAGTTGTGGAGTACTGTACAGGTCTTTTCAAAACACCTTTATTTGTAGACTGAACTACTGTGTTAGTGGAAGACTGTAAATATGATCCTCACAACTGTGCTGGACATTTGGTTTTCTGAACTGTTGTAATATAATTCAATTTTCCTGCTTACTTTAATGCCACAATGAGCCAAGTGATGTCTATAAACATTATGACAGGTTTGAAGTGACTTCAGGTGCTTTACTTACTATTACTGCAACAAGAGTCTGATTGAAAAAAAAAATGAATTGTTAAATAATATTTATTAGGTTTACTTATTTTAACTACCAACTTTTTATATGCATGTTCAAATGCCATATTTAATTATTAATACATTGATAAATAGTGTGAACAAATGGAATTAGCCATTTTTTAAAAACAGAATTTGGTATTCCCAAGAATGGAACAATGAGTAGCCCTAAAGATGGTTATAATTGAAGGCAGTGCAGATGCCAGTGTTTTATGCAGTAGTATAAAGCAATTTTATGCAGGCCACCAGTTAAGCATGCAGTCTATATTTAAGATAACAACCGACAGGGCTGCATAGGATAAGAGGATGATTCAAAATCAGAGGCAGAGCCACAATAAATGTCTTGTTTAAATTTAAAGTGAATTGTAAAGTTGTTGAGATACTTTTGTTGGAATATTGTTTCAAAATTGTATAGTGCAACAAAAATATATCAGAAGGGTTAATGAGAAGGTTTATCACTGATAATTCAGTCAAAATGGCAAATTTCTCAGTATCTAAAAAGGTTAGTGGGAATGCTGTATATATATACAAAAGTATTCAGACCCCTGACCAATTCTCTCATATTACCGAATTACAAATGGTACATTGAAATTTCGTTCTGTTTGATATTTTATTTTTAAACACTGAAACTCAGAATCAATTACTGTAAGGTGACATTGGTTTTATGAAATATTTTTAAGAAAAATAAAAAAATTTAATATCTTGCTTGCATAAGTATTCAACCCCTGTGCTGTGGAAGCTCCCAGTTTGCACCGATGAAAGAAATTGCCCTAACAAGGACACAATTACCTTACCATTGGCCTCCACCTGTGAACCACTAAAGTTGCTGATATTCAAGTCACATTTTCTGGATAAAAACCCCACTGTTGAAGGATCATTGGTAAGGCTGTGAATCTGAAGGAAAATGAAGATCAAAGAGCATTCTACAGAAGTTAGAGATAAAGTAATACAAATGCATAGATTAGGGAAAGGGTACAAAATAATATCCAAGTGTTTGGATATCCCAGTGAGCACAGTTGGATCAATAATCAGGAAGTGGAAGCTGCATCACACCACCCAGGCACTGCCAAGAAAAGGCCATCCCTCAAAACTCAGCGCTCAAACAAGAAGGAGACTTGTGAGAGAAGCCACAGAGAGGCCAACAATCACTTTGAAGGAGCTACAGAGGTCAGTGGCTGGGAGTGGAGTAATGGTGCACCTGTCAACCATATCAAGAGCTCTGCATAACACTGGCCTGTATGGGAGGGTGGCAAGAAAGAAGCAGTTACTCAAAAAGTACCATTTGAAAGCACGTCTGGAGTTTGCCACAAAGCATGAGAGTGACCCAGCTGTGATGTGGGAAAAGGTTTTGTGGTCAGATGAGACCAAGATAGAGCTTTTTGGCCAAAACTCAAATCGCTATGTGTGGCGCAAACCTAACACTGCCCATGCCTGAAGACACACCATCCCTACAGTGAAGTATGGTGGTGGCAGCATCATTCTGTGGGGATGCTTCTCATCAGCAGGGACTGGGCATCTTGTTACAATTGAAGGAAGAATGGATGGAGCAAAATACAGGAAAATACTGCAAGAGAATCAGCTTCAGTCCGCTAAAAAACTGCAGCTTGGGAGGAAATTCACCTGTTAGCAGGACAATGATCCCAAGCACAAAGCCAAAGCAACATTGGAGTGGCTCAAGAACAAAAAGGTGAATGTCCTACAGTGGCCCAGTCAAAATCCTGATCTCAATCTCACTGAGAATCTGTGGCACTATTTGAAAATTGAGGTCCACAAGCGTCGTCCAACCAACCTGGAGCAAATCTGCCAAGAATGGACCAAATCAATCCGACACTGTGTGCAAAGCTGGTACATACTTACCCCAAAAGACTTAAAGCTGTTATTGCAGTGAAAGGTGGCTCTACCAAATATTAATGTGTGGGGGTTGAATACTTATGCAAGCAAGATATTTCAGTTTTTTATTTTTCTTAAAGATATTTCCCAACATAAAGCCAATGTCACCTTACAATAATTGATTTTGAGTTTCAGTGTTTTAAAAAAAAAATATCGAACAGAATGAAATTTCAATGTGCCATTTGTAATTCAACATTTTATACGTTTAATGTGTTTTGGTCAGATGACAGTAAAGGGAAAACAATGAGTTGTTGTGACGTTGAAATAATGAATGTGTTATTATATAGTCATTTAACAGTTCCAGACTAAAACAAAGTTTGACATTCATGGAATTGATTAAGACTGTTATTGGTTTGTTAAAGTTTCATAAATGCCAAACATTACTGTAATAAATGTGACACTCCAAATGGGTCTAACTAACAAAATACTTTAACAAAATAAATTCTCAGTTTTCTGCCTTGCTTCCCAGGAAGTCTGATAAACTTACACTTCCTGGGTCATTTCACCTCAGCAGTGCCTTCAGAGCATCTCACTGGCTACCAAGTATGTCAGTCATTAGGGAAGGCAGCTGGTTGGTTGTTGACAGGAAAGAAAGTCCTGAAAGTGTGGGGACAATTTCATTCTCCACAGGAACTGAAAGTGGAAGTACAAGACCAGCTGAAAGCAAGGCCTACAAACAGAGATTTCACTTACCTGGTATAGTACCAGATATCATGCTTCAAAATGAAAACTCACGTTAGCTAAAACACAGATTTATTTCAAAATCACTCACTTGAGACCTACAATGTGCATGGCATGGAATGTTTATGGAAATGGCAGCAATGCCTTGAAGATTCTCACCAGTCTCTGCTGTCTTCCAGCATCAGCTTCCTCTCCACTGCCTGGAGCGCAGATTCAAGGGAGGAGCTGGTCTGCTCCAATCTGTGCTGAACCAAGGCTGAGATTTGGGGTGCCCCTGGCTCAGAAGGGGAGGAGGCAGGGAAGTATCCTGCTCTACTCTGGGACCTCAGGGACTCAGAGCATGGCGCCTGCGAGGAGGTGCGAGGGCTGCTGAGTGTGGTGGTTGTGAAAGCCAGACTCTGGACAACATTCAGCAATACAGAATGGGCAGGGATCTCATGGCTATCTGTGAAAGTAATAATTATACATTAGACACGCCCAGACACTAATAATACGTTAGACACGCCCAGTGCAGCTATTAAAATAAGAATATACAGTGGCACCCATAACTATGCAGTTATCCTACCCAGTTTTATATATTATATGTTCAAATATGTAACCTCTTCCTAAACATTGTTATTTTTATTTATTTATTTTTTTTACACAAATTAAACCATTATTAGGTTTCCCAATCTTTCGATTAAATCTTGATAATACTCGAAAAGGGAAAAAAAAAATCCAGGTATTATATTTCTGTTGTTTACCATCTGCACAAAGATTACTGCAATGCAATGTAATGGAGCTGTTTAACAGTCTGTACCTATGGCTGCTGCAGGTATGTGCAGTTGGGAGTTAGTGTCTGCGGACGCTACAGTAGCCAGCTGGGTATCCTGGGAGCCGGGGGGTTTGGGTGACAGTGCCGGTTTCTCTATCTTGCCTGTGCCCTTTACTAAAGACTGGACGCTTTTCTCGATCTCTGCGATCCTGAAGCCCATGTCATCATCGTCCTCAAAATCCCTTGTCGTTGTGACAGGCCCTTGAGGACCCAGGCCCGTCTTGGTGGAAACAATGTTCACAGTGTGGGCCCCGGTGGAGCGAGACAGAGAGACGCTGTGGTTGGTCTCAGGTTTCCCATCTGGGGCTGTCTGCTGCTCTTCTTTCTCTTTGGGCTTGTGCCTTCGCTTTACTGTGTCAGACTCTGTCAGGTTGAACTCTGGAACTTCCAGCAGTTTTGTCCCCTGCCCCCCAGCTGACTGCTCCCCTGTTTCTGTGGAGGTATCTGGCTTGAGAAGCCCATTCCCCTTGGGTTTCTGTTTAATGGTGAGGTTGCCTTCTTCTGCAAAGGGGATACACTCACTAGAGCTGTTCTGGGATGAAGAAGAACCATCCAGGCCTGGTTTTACTTGCACCTTTGTTTCATCCTCGACATCAGATTTGACATCCTCCACTTCAGACTCCATCTTATCTGTCTGGCAGACCACTGGCTCACTGATGGTCCTTCTATGCTGGTCTGGGTACACAACACCCTCTCTCAGAGTCTGGGGCAGGGCTGGTTTTGGTTGGGGCATCAGGGTTATTCTGGGGGAACTCCCTGGGCTGGCTGGTTTAGGAATCGATGTTTCCAGCTTCAGGTTGCTCCTGACGATAACCTTTTCTTGTTTCAGTGGAGTCTTGACTGGGCTAGCACCAGAAAGTTCCAAAATAGCAGCTATTGTCCTTACACTGCCAGCACTACCAGTCTCCACTCCATCAGGAGGAGCTGCAAGCATGGTGGGCAGATCTGCAGGCTGATTGTAGGGAGCACTCTCCTCCTGGGGAGCCGTCACAGAGCTCAATCTCTTGGGGGGAGGAGGGGGCGGTCCTTTCTGGCAGGCCGGGATGGCGAATGACTGGCTACGGTTAACTTTCTGGTCTGTGGTGGACGGTAACTGTGCCAGCTGGCTGCGCCCAGGCCGTCTGGTCAGAGTAGCATAGGACTCCAGGTTGCCAACAGGCCTCTCGTCTTCCTCAGGTTCCTCATCCGACATGGCATAGCGGGTGAGGCTCTGGGAGCGCTTCTTCAACTTGAAAAGGTCTGGGTTTAGTGCCGGACTGCTGTGGCATGGAATGGACACAGCACCGAGCACCAGCCTGGCATGGGGGCTATGCTCAATTTCCAAGCTGTCACGGCAATGAGTGTGGAGGTAGGTGAACGCTTTCTGCGCTGGAGACTGCCCTGGTGCAAGCTTGGGAGACTGAGGCACATGCTGAAACGGGAGAGCGGGGGTTGATGGCAGTGAACCTGCATGCTTGGTTTTTGCTGGGATCAGTGGGTAAACGAAGGCCTGAGGGGCTTTGTTAGGGGTGTGTGGCGGTGTGAAGAGTTGTTTGGCTGCTGACGGGATGGGGGCAGAGGAGTACTGATGAAAACGTTGTGGGGGAATAGCTTTCCCCAGGACACTGGAGGTGGGGACACCACTCTTAGTGAGCACTAGAGGCCATTGGTATTGGTCCCGGCCTTCTGGAATGTTCCTTTCCTTGGCAGGGCTGCTGGTGGGTTTTCGGAGGCTCTCCTGGGTGGTACCTGCTCTGGAGTGGCCCCCGCTGCTGCCACTGCTGTCCCCGCTGCCCAGGCTCTCCTGGGAGCGGCTGGAGAGGGCGGTCCTGGCCAGCATGTTGTCCCGAGAGTGTCCGGAGCCCCATGAGCGGATCCCGATGCTTTCCTGGCTACATGACATGGCCACAGAATTTTTGATGGCCAGTCCATCCTGGCAGCCGCTGTAGGTGTTGGGCATGGTGCTCTGCAGCTCGGTGCTCAACTTGCTGTCCTGGAATGTCAACATTTTGGGGGTGTGGGAGGACTGGCACTCCCCGCCCTCCATGGGCTCAATGGTGACAATGTCCAGCGCTGCAGGGACCTTGTGCTGCAGTGTCCTTGTGCACGCCTCCGTCTGGTTTAGAGCCTTCTGGATGTCACACAGCTTCTTCACCGCTAGCATCATCTTCTTTTGGTGACCTGGAAAGAGGAAACACAACCATTAGTGCTCAAAGCTTTGGTGGAATTAAGGTTTCACAAAAAAATAAAGGGCAAATCATTTGGGAACCTGAGTTCGCAACATCTTAATAGACAACTGATGACACTAAATTAGGGCAAAAGAAAGCTTAGAAGTTTTTTGTGGTTTCATTCTTACCAAGCTGTGTGATGCCGATCTCCTGCATGTCCTCCCATGTGATGTCCCGGACAATGTTTATAGAGTCATACCCGTTTTCTGATAGCTTCTTGTGATACTGGGACAGGCCTATAGCACTGAGCCACTCCTCCAGGTCAGCCTGACAAAGAGAAGAGCAGGAGGGCGTCAGTTCAACCCACCGCATCACCAGACACATAGCACAACAATAGGAAGTTACAATTTCAGTTTGATTGCATGGAACCACGCTGTCTGGGTTCAGAGCACTTCTCCTCAGTAAATATAATATGGAAGCTAAAAAGGTTTATGAAATTCCACTGCTCCTGCTTCAGAGTTATTGACATTTATTTTAATATGCAAGATTGTAAATTAATGAACTCCAACCATTGGGTTGCCACACCTAATAACATCAATCAAACAGAAGCTGAATGAGGTGTCTCCTCGCAGCGTTTTTGTGGCAGATTAAACTCAGTAAAGCACAGAAAGTGAATGTATAGTTTGGTTGCAGGATACACAAAAATGGCCATTGTAAAGTAAAGTCTGCATAACTAAACGATCCACAGCAAAATGAGAAAACACTTAAGAACATTTTTTTTCTAATAAGTAGGTAAAAGAAGCTTTTTTTTTTAAAGGCTTGTTATTCCATGTAATGGCATAAGCCCTGAACAGGTACAGTCACTCCAGCTCCAGTTCTTACAGCCTGAAGCCCTACCGGAATATAGTGTGGCAGCCACTCTGGTATACTCAGGTTCCCGATTTCAATGGAAATCTTCTTTCGATGCCCTGGCTTTGTCACTCCGATAGCAGTCAGGTCCTGTAGGGGGAAAACAAGTTCAAATGTGTTGTGCTGTGGAAATAGATGGCCGAATGGGATCTCGTGCAGTGGGGTTCAGTGCAACGGGGTTCAGTGCAATGGGGTTTAGTGTAATGAGGTTCACTGCAATGGGGTTAAATACAATGGGGTTTAGTACAATGGGGTTTAGTGCAATGCGGTTCAGTGAAGTGGGGTTCGGTGCAGTGGGGTTCGGTGCAATGCAGTTCAGTGCAGTTTTGTGCAATGGGGTTCACAGCAATGGGGTTCAGTGCAGTTTTGTGCAGTGGGGTTTAGTGCAATGCGGTTCAGTGCAATGGGGTTCACAGCAATGGAGTTTAGTGCAGTGGGGTTCAGTGCAATGCAGTTCAGTGCAGTGGGGTTCAGTGCAATGCAGTTCAGTGCAGTTTTGTGCAGTGGGGTTTAGTGCAATGGGGTTCACAGCAATGGAGTTTAGTGCAGTGGGGTTCAGTGCAATGCGGTTCAGTGAATTGGGGTTCAGTGCAATGAGGTTTAGTACAATGGGGTTTAGTGCAATGAGGGTCAGTGCAATGGATTTCAGTGCAATGTGGTTCAGTGCAGTGGGGTTTTGTGCAATGGGGTTCACTGCAATGGAGTTCACAGCAATGGAGTTTAGTGCAGTGGGGTTCAGTGCAATGCGGTTCAGTGAATTGGGGTTCAGTGCAATGAGGTTTAGTACAATGGGGTTTAGTGCAATGAGGGTCAGTGCAATGGATTTCAGTGAATTGGAGTTCACTGCAATGGGGTTCAGTGCAGTGGGGTTTAGTGCAATGGGGTTCATTGCAATGCAGTTCAGTGTAGTGGGGTTCAGTGCAGTGGGATTCAGTGCAATGGGGTTCATTGCAATGGAGTTCAATGCAATGCGGTTCAGTGAACTGGAGTTCACTGCAATGGGGTTCAATGCAATGGGGTTCATTGCAATGCAGTTCAGTGCAGTGGGGTTCAGTGCAATGGAGTTCAATGAAATGCTGTTGAGTGCAATGCGGTTCAGTGAATTGGAGTTCACTGCAATGGGGTTCAGTGCAGTGGGGTTTAGTGCAATGGGGTTCATTGCAATGCAGTCAAGTGTAGTGGGGTTCAGTGCAGTGGGGTTCAGTGCAATAGGTTCAGACAAAGCACTTCACAGGGTTACAGAGCAGCTCATATAGAAGTCTGAGTGCTGAGTAATATTTTGCCTAAACGGGACTAACCAGTGTTAACGGTTTTCTGCAATAACACTTATACAACCTGTAGCAGTCATGTAGCTGTTTATTTATAGCGTATTTCAGATATTTAATATCCTGAATTAACATTTAAAAAAAAAAAGTTTCCAATAGTCTAGTAATAATGGTAATACAATGAATTGGTTAGCACTTATTTAAAATAAGAACTATACAAAATCTATTTAGTTCCACCTGCCCACATGTCTTATGTTAAACAGAAATGTATAAAGTTTCTCAAAGCTATTTACTCCAAATACCCTAAAACGAATAAAAAACACAACTATTGCAATTCTAAAACACAGTAGAAAAACTTCAGACTACAGTATTTACAAGCAGTTAAATTATGTTTCTGTATTAATGATGAGTAAACAGCTTTGAGATAAACCGACAATTATATGCTTTTTAAATAGCCTAATGTGTTGAAATTCTTTTAAACACAAAGTTTTTACACCTAATTTATAACTTGCTGTTTTATTGTTGTATTAATTAGGACTCACTGATCCAACACCTGAGGCTTATTTCTGCTGTGGAAACCAGAGGTGGAAAGTAACAAAGTAGAAATACATTGTTACACTATTTAAGTATTTGTTTTTGGGATCTCTACTTTACTTTTGTTATACTTGTACATTTACTCATGTACGTTTGTTTAGAAAATAGTGTACTTTTTACTCCACTACATTTCCCAAAAGCATCTCGTTACCGTTCTTTCAGCACACAGAGCATGTGGCTCTGCTTTACCCAATCAGAGTCCTGGCCAGCGCAACAGTAAGGTTGTGTTCATGAAGATCATTCTGCACAGATTCTGTGCAGAATCTGACCAATTTAGCCAATGATCTTCTAAGAATTGGTCAGATTCTGCACAAAATTTGTGCAGAATGATCTCCATGAACACACCCTGACTGTTGCGCTGGCCAGGACTCTGATTGGGTAAAGCAGAGCTGCATGAGCAATGTCTGCTTGCTTTGATAATGTCATGGGCTGCGTCCCAAACCGCACCCTTACTCACTCATTACCTTCCCTTGAGGGGCAGAAGTACTATGTTTGCCATCTTAAGGGTTCCTTAGGGAACGCATGAAGGGAGTTTTATGTGCCCTTCACTGCACCCTTCAACTGAGTGTACAAAACAGTTTTTGTGCTGAAGTCCCGGAACTCTTTGCGTTAAAGGCGGAGACAAGTGGGAACAATTTGCAAATATGGCAGACGCAGCTGCACATAAATGTAACGTAACTGAGTTATTTAACAAGCAAATAATTTGTGAAATCTATGTTGTATTGAGTCGCTTTGCTAAAAAAATTAAGCTTTTTAAATCTATGATCACGATTAAAATCTATGATTAGCGAAAAATCTTTTCAGTACATATCGATTGCTGGATTTAATTATCTATCTATCAATTAATTAATGAACTAGATAGGTAGCTACAAAACTAGCAGATGATATAAGCAAGAAATATATTTCAAAATTATTTTAAATTAAAAAAAAAAAAAAAACATAAATATTAGGCAACATTATGAAGTACATGTTTGTAACATGCGACAAAGTTTTTATTTTATTAACCAATATTAAAGTTTTTCAAATGATCCCAAAGTTTAAAAATAACCATATACATCTAAAATGTTCCACAAACACACTCCATAAACAAATAGTCCCACACTGTGTTTTATTGGTTCTGGTTCTCGTTACCTCAGGGGTCATGCGGCTGATGGTGGGCAAGTCGTATCCGACGTTGATGAAGCTTCCAGTGTACTGTTCCAGTTGGAAGTCGCTCAGCCACAAGTAAATAGCTTCAGCATCCTGGGAGGAAGGACAGCTTAGGTCAAACTACCTCAGAGAGAGCAGCTGGCTTTGCAACCCCACTTGACCAGACCCTTACAAAAGGTTATTTTTGCACTTTCCCCACAGTTACACTCTGCATTTACCATTGTTTATCCTGGTTTGTCATGTTTTTTAATACACTTTACAATGCACACATATGCTTTACCAAACTTTCACTTTATTACACTTTGCTGTGCTTTTACTGTGCGAAGAAACCTTCATAAGGGAAAGCACCCTAACATTTGTTTTACATATACACACTTCATATCATTGCAGTGTTTTACCAAAAGAGCACTAAAAAGATTATACTGAAAACTAGCACATGTAAGCCCTGTAATAAAGTATAATACCAATATTTAAACCTCTCTAGCTCTTAACAAACAGAAGTTAAGAGCCTCTGTGTTTCTTGAGCCGAGACGACTTGTTATTCCAAAGGATTACTGACTATATATTTTTAAAGCCAGTTGTATAGTTACAGAGTGGATTTACATTCCACCAGGAATCAAAAGTTTGTACTGGGAAATCTCTGCTCATACATACTTTGAGCCACAGTACCACCTTTTGAAGTAAAATCTCAGCTCAGAAATCAACGCGTCTAAATAATGTCCTAAATCCCCCATTAAGTTAAACCAGCATGCTTCTTCGTTCTCAGTTAACGGCTGCTACTGTATCCCTCTTTCACTAACACAGGCACACAGCTATCGAAAATCCCTCTGTGAGAGGGGAGGGATCTGGACTGGGCATTGGGCGCACGTGCGAGTTGTGGGGAGTTCTGAAACCCCGTGTTTTCCCATGCTGTCAGGCAATGTTTGGTTGACAGGTATCAGATGTGAGGAATTTGGCTGATGTTGTCATTGGCTGGGGGGTGGGACTATACAGGGTGTATGACTGAATAAAAAGACACTGTTTTGTATCCTCTCTGGCTCATGTAGGAAGTACGGTTGAGCGTGACTTCAAGGCGGAATCCTAACCTGAAAAGGGGAAACTAGAAACTCTGGAGCAGCGAGTCGGAGAGCAGCTCCAGCATGAGACTGACAGGCCGATGATGCAAGCAAGCCACGCACTACTGATTTTGTAGTTTGACTATCTAAGATAGTTAGCGTAGCGGGACCGAGCTGTCCCACAGTACACAGGAGAGGGTATAAAGCAGTGCCCGATTCTCGGGGCTTCCACCGCTAGAGGGAGCAACGAGCCGCAGTTAAAAAACCTGCACACTTTATTTTGTAGTTTTTCCTTAAAGTCTTTTGTTTTCCTTTTTCCTTTTGCCTTCTCCTTATTCGTTTTTGTTATCACATCTGTGTGTGTGTTATCTGGAGATGGGGCACAATACCATTGCTGGTAGAGTGCCCCGAACTATCACAGAAGCACCTGCCAACTGAGCGCAGGCTAATAAATCTGGGAGCCTGTGCTGGCGTTTCATCATTGAACTTTGTGTCTGCCTCGTGTTTTCCCACATCCCTTTTACACCCTCCTTTCTACTTTGATCCAGTATTCAGAATGAGTTAGATTGTCAGGCAGAAGCGGAGACGCTTTATCTTCAGTAGAATTGGCTCAAGATATCCCCACAACTTTACTTTACGTATGCAGTGTGTCCCAATACTGATGGAAGGGAACTGCATCAGCTACACTGTGGTTCAGAATGAGAAATAACTTTTATCACACAAGTGAGGAAAGTCCAAATAACACTCCAGTAGCAGAGCCAGGAGTTTATCATTTCAGGCCACCCACATGCAAGTGATAACAGTTATCAAATACCAAGCCTGAAGCATCTGCTCTTACACATCCAGACTACACTTTAAAGACAAAGGAGCGGAACAGGAATGGCATTGTTGAACCATTAAACCCCTTAGAGTGATATGATTTAAGATTTCATTTGAATGGGTTTTAGTACATATGCTTTGCATGAGTATATACAGTGCTCTCTAGCTATAACATGGGTCCCTGCGTTATAAACGGGGGAGGGGGTGGGAGGGCGCCGCGGGACACATAACACACATCTGACTAAAATACAAAATTAATTAACCATGCATAAAGCACCATGTAATCAACACTATTTTTTACAAAAACAAAAAAAAAACAAACAAAAAAAAAAAAAAAAAAAAGGTAACATTCCCACTCGTGGATCATTTTAAATACCAGTTTTTACACTATAAATAGCCTGGTTAAATGGCGGTAGGGAGTTCAGTTAGAAGCGGCAGACAAGCAAACCAAGTGCGAGAAGGAGAGCAGGTTGGGCGAGGGGAAGAGGGAATGGGCTTGCCCCAGGTTCCACTGCCGGAGCAGGGCTGAAGCGAAGCTGCTCTCCCGGAGAAAGCTGCAGCTGCTCTCACAGCAAAAAAGTAAATACATTAGGAAAGATAACCATGTAATAGGCCTAACATTTATTTCATTCTAAAAAACAAATGCTTAATAAGATGTCTGTGTTTTAAAGTTCCGTTTTAAACTTTCTTCAATTCAGATACTGTATCAAAAGGTAGAAACAGAAACGGACGTTGTTTACAGTTTGAACAACACCGGTACTGTATTTACTGTAGAAATATTGCATGAATCACTAGTATAGGGAATTGGGGGACATGCTGATATATAAAACATAACCTAAAGTTGGAGCCAATTTCCATTCTTTTCAAATGCATACAACAGAGGTCGGACCACTTTCTTGTGTTGATAATTTAAATATATGGGTGGATTCTGGCCTAATTAACAAACATGCTGATACTGTCACAAAATAAGGTTAACGTGAAACTGGGATTGCTGAAAACCAGTGTATTGGCTCAGTCATTTTGTAGTTTACCATACACCTCTGATTTACCATGCTTTAAAATGTGCTTTAAAATCACTTTTCTATGCTTTTACCACAATAACTTGAAATAGTTATAGGTCACATACATGCTTGTCCTTCGGAACCAAGATAAAGTTGGTAGAACTTATGAGAACACAGTACACAACTTACCAGAATGATCTTGAATAGATTGGTCAGAATCCACATTGAATAAATTAAGCAGATGATTATCATTATTATTATTATTATTAATAATAATAAAATAATAATAATAATAATAATATCTATTTTATATAGCGCCTTTCATAAATAAATATCGCAAAGAGCTTAACAAAAGTGAAAACAGAGAAAAAAAAAATATTTCAGTAACCTGTGGCACAACTGGGTTGTCAGGGTCTGAATGGGAGATGCATGAGCCCAGTGTAAAGAAATGAAGCACCAGACTACCAAGAGCAAGCATGCTTGTATAACAGGCAGTGCTGTGTGATGTACTGCTGTCATGGATTCGGAACTCACTCAGTGAGACAATCAACAGTCTCTTTTGCACAGTGGTTAAGACACTCGCTTGCTCCCTTGTTTGCGCCCAGCCTTCATCCATTTCAAATGTTTTGGGATTTTGACCTGGAGACTTAGAAGAAAAAAAATCCCTCACCTTGCCCTCCAGAAGGTGTTCCGGTCGGATGAACTGCTGGGAATAACTCTGCTCCCCGGACCTGCAGCCTGACAGGCCCTGCTGGGAGTAACTCTGATCCCCGGACCTGCAGCCTGACAGGCCCTGCTGGGAGTAACTCTGCTCCCCGGACCTGCAGCCTGACAGGCCCTGCTGGGAGTAACTCTGCTCCCCGGACCTGTAGCCTGACAGGCCCTGCTGGGAGTAACTCTGATCCCCTGACCTGCAGCCCGACAGGCCCTGGTGGGAGTGACTCTGCTCCCCGGACCTGCAGCCCAACAATCCCTGCCACTGGGTCGTCCCTGGAAATGAAACACAGCACAAGGAATCAAACAACTATGCCTAATTAAAGGGGTGATTTATACCATGTAAATGTTCAGGAAATTTAATGTATTAACAGTTCAATATGCTACTGCTAGAGCTTTGTATAGCTCTGTATAACTGTGCTTACACATCATACATACCATTATTACTAACTGTCCTTTTTTAAGCACAGGGAATTATTCTGAATCCCCAGTACTGTTTCCACTGTAAGTGTATTCTCTCTGCAACTGTGGCTACTGTGAGTTAGTAAATGGAAAATTTGTATACAAAATCACAGTTTCAGAAGGTGCAGAAATAATTTTTAAAAATGTCCAACCATGTCCAATGGTAACGGGTTAATTTTGTTTATTGCTTTGTTTTGTATTAAGAGACCATAACCGCCTAAACAGTTGGAGGGGAAGGGGGAAGCTGTATCCTTCATTTAAACCGTGCCAGGCTGTAACTATGACTACAAATGGTCTCCACCTTTACTGGAACCACATGGACAGAAAGGAAGGAATAGCTCGCGGGGTCTAGGAAGAGTGAACTTGACCAGGTGTGTGTTTGTGTTGCTTCCCCCAGAACACAAAAATATGATTGCTTTCTCTACCAAGCCACCTTAGGAGTCTCAAAATCAAGGTTATATTTTGTAGAAAATGAATCTTCTTATTCACAATGCTTTAAAATGTGAGTTCAGCTCAGCTCTTACCCAAACTGTTGTCCGTCAGGGCTTTGGATTTTACTTCTGTTTATTAGCTAAACGTAAAGTTATTATATGTGCATTATTTGGCATCCATGTGAGAGGAATAAGCTCCCTTCAGTGTTAAATAAAAACAAGTGCAATATATTTTAGAATATCCACAGCTGCTTGTTCAGCAGCTTATATTTCATAGCCCATTTCGGATCATGACTGTGTGTTAAGAGAACACCTTGGGCAAAATCGGTATCTCAGAGAGCATTTGACGTCATGGTTATATAAATATCGCATGGTAAATGTTTTGGTGACCTTAAACTGACCTTTTATAGCTGCTATAACAAGGTCATGTGACTATTTATGTTTCTGCAGTACAGAGGTGGTACACGTTTCAGTTGTTGCCTTCATACTTGGTACACAGCTTTATTCTTATTTAACTGCATCACTGCCACATTGCTTTAACTCAGACCATATCAGTGTCACAGACCAGAGGCTTTGATATTCTCTTAATAAAGTCTGATTAAAGGTTTTGTTCAGAAACAACTAAATCATTTAATCTCAGGTATGATCCTAAATGCATTTATTTCATGTTTACAGGCATCTGTGGCTTATTTGTTTTCTATACCGTTGTTAAGTGCAGCGATGCAATATCAAATGAATGTTGTTGGCTATTGCTGTTTATATTTTGCATTTGTGAATTTAGTGTTCATGGGGTTAAAGACAATGGTACTGGCTTCACTCAAATGCTGTGATCGGCAAGCCACTCCGTCCTGGGTATCGCTCAAAAATCTGGACAAACTGTGTGGTGGTTAAGTGAAGCTAATGTAACAGGGAGGAGGCTGGATGTGAACAGCCACCCACGCACACCACAAGCATGGAGTCTTACCATCATGCAAAACAGCCAAGCTCGTCAGCAGGTGTGGTTAAAGAGCTGATAATCTCCAGTCACCAACACTGCCTGTTACACTCAGAAAACAACAGATTTGAACCCAGGCCTCCAGAGGTGATGTTCGAATCTATCTTAGCGAGTCGAGTTCTCACCGCTTCTTAAGATGACTCCGCCTCAGTGGGAGGAATGGATTTGTAATTTATAAAAAAGATCAATTATGGTATCACACTTGAATATACAAATTGATTGTGTCTCGGTTTTTTTTGTATGGTACATTTAGTGGACAAGGATGACAAATGGTCCAGTATAAATACTGGACTGGTTAACGTCAGACCAAAAAAAAATAATACGAAATATGACGTTGAGGTTTCAATTAAACATAAATGTCTCTCCGTTTTGTTTCGATAAGAGGGAGAACACTTGATGACGATTCACGAAGTTTTTTTTGGTGTTTAAATACCGGTTTGTACCGTACGAGGATAAGTGAACGCTTTATCTCCGATATTTATGAGCCAGTTTCGGTTTCGGAAAAAAAGGTTTGACTAATTTATATATTACTAATATGAATGTGTAAATGTTCTGGTTGTTATAGTTATTATGAAAGTGGAACTAAGTACGTGCCATTAAGGCTAGTGAATTCATCACTGCAGCCAGTAGTAACTTGGGACTCAAGGAGATCTGTTTCCACTGATGTGGCTACAGGGGCCGGTGCTTCACAGGAAACACAAAGCTAGATTTAGATTTTATTTTCTTTTTTCTGAGTAAGAAAGACAGCTGTTGGCATTTTGCACAGACCAGGCACTTGGTTAGGACTGGTGTGTAACCATGGAAACATGAGGACAAGAAAGATAAGCTACTACAAGAAAAGTATAATAGGGGTGACATCAACAATTATATACAAGAGGCTTAGATGAGCAGCTTCAAGTGCTGAAGAGATGAGACATGAGGAGAGATAACCTCTTACCTAAACAGTATATTTTTCTAAGTTAATAACATGAGTGTGAACTTAGTGTTTAACTAACACAGAGACCAGAAAACATCATGTACAGCAGCACTGTTCCATACTGTTTACAGGTCAGTATTTAATAAGACATACCAAGTTGACAGTCTGGTTTATTTTTTTATTTATGCTTTTACTCACTCCAAAGTTAATTTTAGTTACAGAGGCACATGCTTTCTCCCTCTTGTGAAATACTGCTAAGTGCTTCAACATTGTGTGAGCCAAACATGCATGCTCCTATTAACACTTGCAGCAATAGGAGGCTATAAATTACATCGTCAAGATCCAAAGCCTTTTTTTCCAAACTGTGTTTTTGTTATACTTACATTTTACCAGAAGCACACATAATAATACTTTCACCTTGATTTCATGAGGGAAGGAGCATCCTAAATATGTTCGAGCGGTTTAAACCCACGTGGAGCACACACAGTTAAAAGCCCAGTACGGTGACCTGCCACATAAAAACTGTTGCTTACCTGAAGACTGGTCTGGCTGTTTGGAGATGTCATAGGCCACACTGTAAAGTTGCACTTGCTTGCCACCAGGAGGCACTGGCTGCACTGGCAAAAAACAAAAAAAAACAGATATTTTACAATATCTAGAATATATATATATATATATATATATATATATATATATAATTTTTATTTAATGGGGGGGGGGGGGGGGGGGGGGGGGGGGGGGGGTTTCTTAGATGTTTCAGTAAATGTCAACACTATAATAGGGGGGGGGGGTACTCGGGGGGGGGGGGGGGGGGGGGGGGGGGGGGGGGGGGGGGGGGGGGGGGGGGGGGGGGGGGGGGGGTGGGGGGGGGGGGGGGGGGGGGGCTACAACACTAAATTTTAAGCCCATGTGCTTCTATCTCACACACAACCCAGCTCCCTGTCTACTGTGAGTGTAACCCCATGTGTTTCTATCTTAGACTGCACCTTGCCGTTCTCTGTGCTGCCCCCTGCTGGCTGCCCGCTGGTGCTATCCATGCTCTGCCCGCTGCCTGCGCTCCGAGTGCTGCCCACACTGCCCGTGCTGCCAACACTGTTCCGGTCGCCAGCTGTGGAGGTGAAACAGGACTGCGCTCAGCAAGGGAGATTGGAAAACATTCAACCCCCTGTGCTCCATCACACAGAGAGAGGCACTCAGCCCCCAGTGGGGTCAATAACAATCCTGGCTTGTGATCCTTCAATTTCATTTCATATCCATTTAAATCCCCCAGAAATTTCTAACGACTCTGACACCTTGCTTGCTCCCCAGTTATCTTGGTATCCGTGAATAGATAATAGTCAAATACATTGCAATCCGTCCCACGTTAGTGGCACTCCAGATATAACTTTCCTACCAATATAGAGCTGGGTTAGGAATTGGTTTTAAGTCAATATTTGTTCCAAGAAGCTTTAACTACTTCCCTTCTGGGTATTTGTATATAAAATCCTTGATCAAAAACCTGGACTTTTACTAGCATCTGAAGAGCTGACTTGAAAGCAGATAACTGGAATTATTCATGGCAATTCAATTAACTCAACTTTCAAATTATTTGGATACCCACACACCAAAGTGAACTATCCATCTATTTTAATATTAAAAAAAATAAAAACATATCAACAGTTATTTTAGAACATAACATAAGGGACAGTTTTTTAGTGAGTGTCCAAATATTACTGAAACTAACAAAATAGGTGACCATGACGTACACTAAAGGAGTGGAGACAAATCCAGTTTATTACCTTTTATTACAACATTATCACTGGTCTTATTTTTTGCTTGCTTCTGTCATTATTTGGGATATGCAGATTAAAAGTCTTTAAAAAATATCAACACTGACTTGCAAACTGGCAATTCCACAAAGCAGCACTTAAAGCTAACCCTGTAAAAGCTTGCTACTGTTGATTCCAAGGCAGACATGGGGTTTACTGTATGCACTAGCAATGTTCTTGCAAAAATAAAATGAAACAGCCATCCTTAACAACTAAGGATCCCTTCCCTGGTAGGAGGGTACTACTGGGATCATTTCCTTCTTGTTTTGCTGCCCATTTCTCCATACACTCTGTTCCATGCTGCAAGGAGTAATTCAAGCATGGCGGCAGGATAGGATGGCTTCAAAGTCAGTCCCCAAGTAGCTCATCTGGTAAAAGCATGGCCGCTGGTGTAGGGCGAGTCATACAGTCAGGGGAGTGCAGGTTCTGAATGGAGTGTCGTATTGGCCTTGGTGCTCCCGCGGGTTAGGTCAGGTTGACCAGGATTCCATTGGGAATTAGTCACTGGCAGCACAAAACTCCTCATCACGCTAGAGCACACCCTACCAGTCAGGCACCTAATGAGCTCAAAGTGGACACCTGTAGGGCTGGCCTTTGTCCTGTACAGGTCGGTAGCTCCCCGGCATCCGCTCTCAAGTTCCTGGGTGTAGAAGAGGAAGCTGGCTCTGTCGTGGGATCGGAGGACACCCACTGAACCTTCACTTATCCTGAGGTGTGTAGGGAATTGCTGCAGTGTTACGCTCCAATAATTCTGACTTGTTTTTCCTCTTACAAGAACTCTAAGAAACAGCTCCTTCAAGCTTTGACTCCCTGTGGAGGAGTGTCCTGCCCCTTTATGTTTATTATTGTTTTATGTTGTATGTAATGTGTTAATGTTGGTGTTTATGTATAAAATAGATATAAATATCAGTTGTGAGCTTGAGTGTTTGAAATGTATATTTGTATTTAGGCACGAGGATTGCACAGCACTTCATGTGCAGGTAAAATGTAATAATATGCGAGCACGGGGAATTGCACTTCATTAATTCACGTGCCGTTGTACCGAGACTCCAATTGAATGATTGATTAGCAATCGAGTATTGGTATAGCTGCATAAAAGCAGCATGTTTTCACTCACTCAGGGTTGTGTGTTCAGCGAGTGGAGAACCGGTGTAGAGAGGAGGTAAAAACAAAGTAAATAACAATTGCTAGTACGTGCTGGAGAAACAGCACGGTACTTGTTTGTGTCTGTTCGTCCACTCGTTTGGCCTGGGAGGAATGATCAACCTCTTGTGGGCCAGAGATGGAGAGCGATGGGAAGCCTGGAAAAAGCAAATCCGCCCAGTGTCCCTCCCAGGCATTGCAGACATGGTAATCAGCTACCAGGCTGCAGATATGGCAGGGCTCCCGTTATCTCCAGCTCCATCGTGAAAAGCCCCGCCGCTGCCGTCTCCAGAGCCAGAGGGAGAGGAGCCATTGCTGCCTTCTCCACCAGCAGAGGGAGAATACCTGCTGGTTTCATCTCCACAGCCTGAGGGGCAGGAGCACAAACGTCCACAGCCCAAGAGGGAGGACGCAGAGTGTCCTCAGCACAAGAAAGGGGAGCCCCCAGGTCCACAGCTCAGGATGAGAACAGCGGAGGAAAAGTGCCTGCTGTTCTCACCTCCGCCAGCAGAGGGTTAATGCCTGCTGGCTCCACCTCCACCACTGTGGGAGGACTACACGTCGTTCCCACCACCACCAGCAGAGGGAGAATGACTGCTGGTTCCACCACCATAAGCAGAGGGAGAATGCCTGCTGATTTCTCCACCACCTTCATGAGGAGAGGAGCAGGAGCTGCCTCTGCCTCCATCCCTACCACGCTGGGAAGAGAACCAGAAGCTGCCGCCAGAGAGCCAGCACTACCCCCTGAGCACTATCTTCCCCGCACAGCACAGCACTGACATAGGCATCACTTTCCCGGGATTAAAGGGAGAGCTGCACTAGTCCCCTGGAAGCGAGGGAAAGTCGCACCAGTCCCCTGCAAGTGAGGGAGAGCCGCACCAGTCCCCTGCAACAGGGGGAGACTACACGCTGCTCCCACCTTCGTCACCAAAAGACTACACGCTGCTTGCACCTCCACTGCCAGGAGAAGAGCAGCAGGAACTACCTGCGCCACTACCATCGGAGGACTGCTTGCATAAAGTGAAAGCACTCTCGAAGCTGCTGTGTGTGTGCTGATGAATTCAGTGTGTGATAGCTCTCTTGAAGCTGCTGTGTGTGTGCTGATGAATTCAGTGTGTGATAGCTCTCTTGAAGCTGCTCTGTATGTGTTGATGAATTCAGTGTGTGAAAGCTCTCTCGAACCTGCTGTGTGTGTGCTGATGAATTCAGTGTGTGAAAGCTCTCTCGAAGCTGCTCTGTATGTGTTGATGAATTCAGTGTGTGAAAGCTCTCTCGAACCTGCTGTGTGTGTGCTGATGAATTCAGTGTGTGAAAGCTCTCTCGAAGCTGCTCTGTATGTGTTGATGAATTCAGTGTGTGAAAGCTCTCTCGAAGCTGCTCTGTATGTGTTGATGAATTCAGTGTGTGAAAGCTCTCTCGGACCTGGTGTGTGTGTGCTGATGAATTCAGTGTGTGAAAGCTCTCTCGAAGCTGCTCTGTATGTGTTGATGAATTCAGTGTGTGAAAGCTCTCTCGAACCTGCTGTGTGTGTGCTGATGAATTCAGTGTGTGAAAGCTCTCTCGAAGCTGCTCTGTGTGTGCTGATGAATTCAGTGTGTGAAAGCTCTCTCGAAGCTGCTCCGTGTGTGTTGATGAATTCAGTGTGTGAAAGCTCTCTCGAAGCTGCTCCAGTGTGTGAAAGCTCTCTCGAAGCTGCTCTGTATGTGTTGATGAATTCAGTGTGTGAAAGCTCTCTCGAAGCTGCTGTGTATGTGTTGATGAATTCAATGCATGTAAGCCCTTGCGACGCTGTTACCTGTGTTGTCTCCATGCCCGTTTGCCAGGTGAAAGGTGATGTAAGGGGGTGGAGCGTACAGCTGGTAGGAGTCGTCAGTCTGGGGGGCAGTCAAGCTGGTGAGGGGGGGTCTGGAGAGTATCTGCTGGCGCGGCATGGGCAGGGAGGAGTGGCGGGAGAGGGTGCCACCTGCAGGGAGAGAAGAGAGGACAGCGGAGACAGGTTAAGCATAGTGGAGGCAAGGGAGGAGAGCAAAGACAGGTTAAGCATAGTGGAGGGAAGGGAGGAGAGCGGAGAGGGGTGGGTCAGCAAAGCAGAGGGAAGGGAGGTCAGTAAAAGAAGGGCTGGGGTTGACTCACACTATACCTTAGCAGGCTTGGGAACGGTTAGATATATTGGTCCCATCCAGTTGAAGTGTGCATGATAAGTTAATATGTTGAGTGGTGGGGTTTCTTACTGGGTGAGAGGAATGTGAAGCTGTTCAAACCGATTTCTGTTATAAGAGACATCTTTATTTTAGCCCCTACCGGGGTCCGGGGCCTACATCTCTTACTTGTCATTTGAACAATAAAATCATTATACTGTATATCTCCCTTGTATCACAACACTCCAGTTTTCTTTCATGCATAGCAAAATTTGCATCTGATGTAATTTCTCAGAGCAGCGCGCATTCTGTCCAGACCAGATTGACGTGCGGAACTCTGCAAGAATGCATCCCGTCTGAAAGAAACAAGCACCGATTTATCACTACTGTAGAATAATTAGTTTCAAGTTTCTTTTTAAATAGCACTTTGATTTAATCATCTTCTCCTATATATATTGTGTAATTTTAAGGTAATTATTATGGAGATTATTAGCTTGCCATGCAAGTAGATTTTATTTTCATTTTAATAAATTGTAGTGTTTTTTGTGCTTCACATACAAGCTAAAAAAGTTACATTGTGGTCTACGACTTTATGAAGCTACACCTTATATAGCTAGAACAATATTTATCCTATGTCTTCAAGTGGTTTCTTATGCAAACATTTCCTTTTAAATAAACTACTATCTGCAGTTTACAAAATCATGCACACACAAATCATATAGACTACAGAGACAGAGTAATCACATGGTATAGTTTTCAAGACGTTCAGAATTGTTTGTTTTGTTTTAGTCCAGCTTTCATCCACTCCCTTCTGTAAATGAACATTCCCAGCTGCTGTCCTCAATAAATAAAGTTACTTGTGGGCACTGACTTGTAACCAGTGGGTTCTCATAATTGCAGAAGTAAGAATATGTAGGAGTGCTGTACTGGTTAAAATATTTGGATAAATGTATTGGTTTATAGCCAAATAAATTTGAAACATCTACACAAGGCTAGGAGTGTATGGTAATGTATGCCAGTTATTGTGTTCACCAATGTGAGTGTGACGAGCAGAGCTGGAAGCACAGGCACGATTTGGCAAAACTATGAAAGAGAAAGGGTGACGTGACCATGCCAGTACAGGTATGTTTCAGTCAAAAAGCAACACTGGCCTTCTTGTTGTTTCTGCTCTTACTGCAAATTTGATGTACTGCAGAAGCATACGTAAATAGTAAAAAAAAAGTTTCTGAAAAAGCTTTAAGAAAATGTTTAGTAATAATGCACAGTAATTGCAGTTGTGTCCTTCAATCCAAGATTTTAATTAAAAAAAACATGACATTAAAACTATGTGCATTTTGTTTTAATGACAGGATTACACAAGAATAAAATCCATGCTTCTTTTTCTGAGCTGATTTCTAGTTGTTTTGAATCCCTTAGCAACAACTGCTAAAGATATGTTTAAACAACCTTACAGCTTGTTTTAGCTTTTTTTTTTTTTTTATCTCTATGGTGGCGGTAATGCGTCAAAGTTAATTCATATTGGCTTTTACTTCGCCAGAGCTGGGTGGTGTATCATCATTTTAATGTTCAAACTCCATCCAAAATGTAGTGCAATGCATCAAAGCAAGGGGAAACTTGCAAGCAATGATGGTAAACTGTCAGACTTGTTAAAACTATCAGACTTAGAAATATTCCTGATGAATCTGAAAATGAAGACTGCACTCACAATCTACAATTAACACTAGAACTGCTGGTGTTATGCCTAAAAGTGTCACTGCCAAATAGCGTCACCTGGCAGAATTTGGCATCTATAGGTGCCAAACAGTGTCACTGCCAAATGGTGTCACCAGACTGGAGACACTATTTGGCAGTGACACTACTGGGCATCTATAGATGACAAATAGTGTCACATCATTATTTAAACACACACTCTGCGTCTTTAGCAAGTACAGGTAAAGCTTCTGGCCACTTTGTAAAATAATCTGCTGCTGTTAAAACAAACCTATTCCCCTTGTTTGACCTAACAAATGGCCCAATCAAGTCAATTCCCAGCAAACCCCCCAAGGACCTTCAAAGGGAACTGGCTGAAGAACTGGGCATAGCATTTGTATTTTTTGTGTCCGCTGACACGTGTCATAGAGAAAACAAAACGAGAATAAAAAATAATACATAATAAAAAGATGCAAACATTCATAATGTAAAACCATGTAAAATATGAAGCAATGATAAATGGTTATCCTGCCATCATTTTAATTAAATCCTAGACTCCCATGAAAAAGACATGTAAAGCACTTCACAACATTGTGAATGACTGCCTGCCTGGTATTATTCTATATATGTTTTTTATTGTACCTGACTTTTTTTCCTGTCAAAATGTTTACACAGAATAACACTGATAATACTCAGTTTCAGTTTAATTCCAATTGGAACTTTAGAACTGCTCTAAAGTAGCACACCCATGTACAAATGTCTTTTGTCTTGTTTCTCAAGTAGAGTCTGGCCTCTATCTTCTTAAGGGTTTCCTTCTGACCAAAATGCTTCCCACGGGAGAGTCATAACATTCCCTGAAGATTTCTCTCCTTATGCTTTTATTAAACACAACCTGCCTTTTTCCTGCCTTATCTTTCCCTATATAATACAGTTATTTGCCTAAAATAAAAACGTAATAAATTAGTGAGATATTTGCATGACATATCTGACACGCCAGCAAAGTATATACCATAGCACATTAAACATAACCTATGATAAACTGTTCATATCAAACATTTGGATGGACCCCTACTAAATATTCAATAAAAAATATATATACAGAAACTTTTCTATAAAAAAAAAAAAAAAAGTCTTTATTGGGTTGTAACAGGGCCAGGAACACAGCTAGGGAATAATCAGGTAATTGGTAGCTGGTTAATCCCCCGTCTGAATATATAAAAACCTGCAGTTTGCTGCACTGGGGGAGGGGAGAGAGAGAGCGAGTGAGGAGAGAAAGAAAACAAAATCAATCAATCAATAAATAAATAAATAAATACTTACTGCGTCAGTGAAGTCATTCGACCAGCCTGGCCAGTATCTTTTTTTTTTTTGTAAAACCTTTTATTTATTTTTGTGTTAACAATAAAACAATGCACCACGCGTCTTCTTTTAAACTGCAGTACTGGCGTCAGTATTTTTGTTCCTGCTTCTGGCCTGACATCACCGCAACGCCAGCCTGTCACACCTGGTGGCAGCACTGGATCACCAGCGCATCCTGGACGCAGGCAGAAGAGGGTACTGCAGCTTTTTCTTTTTTGTATATAACTTTTTAGGGTGAGCAAAAAGATGGGAGGAAGAAGAGGGAAGGAGAAGCAGCAGCAGAAAAAGCAGCAGTTGCAGCAACCGAAGCAGAAGAGGTGGTGGACCTGGGCATCAACTCGGTTTGGACCTCTGGACTTGGCAGCCTAGCAGGAAGAATGGAGGACTGAAGGGGCCCCCCCATGTGCGGAGCCTGTGGTGAGTTTGGGCACGTTCGGGAGGACTGCCTCTATGGTGACCCCCAATATGAGGAGGCCTGGAACCAGGGCCTGGTTGGGGATGCAGCAGAGTGGTTCTGGAACAGCCACAGCCCAAGCCTGCCCTAGCAGAGGAAGATCACCTGCTGGTCCCACCACAGCCACTGGAGGAGAGGAGCTGGGGAGCCTTCCTCCACACCATAGGAGTGACACAAGAGTGCTACCTCTGTGGGGAGTGGAGGCACTTTCCACTCAACTGCCCCCTCCCACTAGAAGAATGCCTGCTGTGCCCATCCTCACCAGCAGTGGGAGAATACCTGATGGTTCTACCACCTCCACCAAGAGGGGAGGAGCCCGAAAGTCCTGTGCATGAGTGGGAGGAGCCCGAACATCCTGCGCCTGAGTGGGAGGAGCTCGAGCATCCACAGCCCAAGAAGGGGGAGTCGATGCATCTGCAGCCCAAGAGGGGGGAGTCAGTGCATCCACAACCCAGCTGCCGCCGTCGCCTCCCGAGGGTCCTCTGCCGCCGTCGCCTCCTAAGGGACCACAACGGCCCTGCCGTGGATCGTATGCCAGTTTGCCATCGCCTGGGGTGGGTCGCTGCCAGTCTTGCTTTTCCCGGGGTCACTACCAGTCTTGCAGGTCTGCAGGAAGCACTGGGGCCAGCGCCTCAGAAAAAGGGGCTGCAGGCTACAAAGAAGGGGGGAAGAGGTCAAGAGACCAGCTCCCCCTACGACAGCATGGCCGGAGGCCCAACTGGAAGGCGCTGCCAGCCACAAAGAAGAGGGGGAAAGTCAGGAGATCAGTTCCCCCAGCCTCAGTCCGGCTGGAGCCCCGGAAGAGGGAGTTTCCAGCCAGGAAGACATGGGGAGGAGGACCTCCCACCATGGCCACCCCCATGGACTATGTGTGCATACACACAAGGGGGGGGGGGGGGATGTGTAACAGGGCCAGGAGCCCTGCACATAGAAAAAGGGACAGGGCAAAGCCCTGCCGATTAAAATGTGTTTAATTTTTATTTGTATTGTTTAATTTTAGAACGGAGTTCCCCCTCCACCTTGTGTTATTGTTTTGCACGGTTTTATTTTTGTATTCTGGCATTCTGGCAGAGGCGAGGTTTGGCAAACTTGTAATTGAAAAACCTGTGCAGAATGCAGCTGGTGAATAATCAGCTAATTGGTAGCTGGTTAATCCCCCGGCTGAGTATATAGAAACCCGCAGTTCGCTGCACTGGGGGAGGGGAGAGAGAGAGCGAGTGAGGAGAGAAAGAAAACAAAATCAATCAATAAATAAAGAAATACTTACTGCGTCAGCGAAGTTATTCGACCAGCCTGGCCAGTATCTTTTTTTTTTTTTTTTTTTTTTTAATTACATTGAATTCTACTGCCACGAGTATTAATATAAAAAACGATACAGAATAACACTAGTTTTAAAAGTTGGAGGTTAACACTATAAACTTAATATGGGTAACAATCTGAACAAATGAATAATTTAAGCAAGTTTGTACTATTAAATCCGTGTACAATACATATCCTAACATCATCAATAAAATTCAACCCTTCACAGCTGACATGCCCACAATATGCTGTGAAACACTTAGTACATTATAATGTAATGTGCTAACGTACATGGACATAAAAAAAAAAAGAAACATGTAATCAGGGCTCGCAAAATCGCTAGCCCGACGTTCCGGGACAACCAAAAACATCTGTCAGACAACGTGTTTTTTTGGTTGTTGCCCGACAGGCAATCCGATTTTTTTACTCTATAACAAGATAACGTTCTGTGATTTAATCAAACAGCGCTTTCTCAATCGAGACTCCGCTCACACATCATCAAGGTAAAACACGTTTAGAGGGATCAATGTGTTTCATTGGTAATGCTTGAGTGGTTTCCGGGGTGACGTACACGTAAACGTTGCTTGTGACCAAACCCGGGAGGATTGCCCCGTGTAACACCCCTGACAACTGAACAATCATATCTAGTCAGCGCACTGGTATATGTCAGATGACTGTGTCGTCTCCAGTGAAACAAAGGTTAGGACGGACACTACGACAGCCAAAGTATATGCTTTTATATTGAAGGATGTGATTTTTTTAAAACTTGTTACCTTTATGAAATCATTAACTTTATTTCCCAACCCAGGATAAAAAAAAAAAAAATCGAATACAAGTTATCACTGACTCTGATTTAGCACGTAGCATGTTGAGATCGTTTTTTTTTTTCCATTTATTTAATGTGATTAATAAAATGTACGGTAAATGGTGCATGCTGGTAACTTACAGTACCGAGTCAATCAGCAGTCAGGGTCCAAACCATCAGCCGAGTGTCGATATACTATTTACATCCTCGCTATATAGCCTTCATTATACGATTAAATACTGATTTAAAAAACAAACAAACAAAAAAAATCAAACTGCTACTGATGTTGGCTCGTACATGTCTATACAACCGGCACGGCAAAGCAACAATTGATTTTTATTTATTTATTAAAGAACCAATGTTTCAATTAACAATTACAATTGAAACAAAACTGAAATTTACTGATGCACTTTTTTGAGGGGGGGCGGGGGGGGGGTGTGTGTGTGTGTTGTGTACTGTGTTCTTCAACGAATAGGATATAGCCAGAGTACTTGTAATTCTACTTTTATTCACAATCTCAGCACTATTATTATTATTATTATTATTATTATTATTATTATTTATTATTATTATTATTGCTAGTAATGACAAATAATGTAATAATAAAGAATAATAATAAAAAAAAACAGTACTAATATTATTAATAGTTTAGCGAATGCCTTTATCCAAGGTGACTTCCTTAACTTGCTCCAGCAGCTTATATTGTTCGTTTTGGAAACGCTTTGGACCCTGTGGAAGAGCAAAGCTCTGCCCTTTTTAAATTGGCAGGGATGGGGTTAATTTCCCCTACCTGCCTGGGTTTATTATGTTCAGGTGGCTGGGGTTGATTAGTTGGTTAAGGTAATTAATGATCAATCAGCGCCCAGCCACCTGACATAAAAGGAGGCCTCTGCTTCTCATTTAGGAAGAGGGAGTTGAGGAAGTAGGTTGTTTGTATGTTTGTATGTTTGTATGTTTGTATGTTTGTATGTTTGTATGTTTGTATGTTTGTATGTTTGTATGTTTGTATGTTGTGAAGGCATTGCCCAGCCTGGAAATTGTTATTTTTGTTTTTTTTTTGTCTTGCTTTATTTCTGTTTAAATCCCTTTTATTTTGGCCCTTGTGCCCTTTCATTTTTGTGTTTATTTATAATAAAATAGTTATTTTTCTGAACTACAGACTGTCTCTGGGCCTCTATCCACTCACCAGCCTGCCACAGACTCAAACAGGGTTGTTATAGCGAGGGTGTACTGTGTTTAGTATTTGACTTGTATGCTCGTATTAAACACTTGCACATTTTAATATATAATGTGTGCACATTTTTATTTCATGTTTGTTATTTTTCACCTCCACATTTTTATTTCATGTTTGTTATTTTTCACCTCCCATAGTGTTCAGCATTTATCAGAGGATATAAAGAAGTTTGGATCAGAATCTGATATCATCCCTTACAGAAAAGTAACATACAGCAAGTATACTTGTGCCAGAATTGTCTGGTTTTAGTATACTATTGGTACCATTATTCTATCCTATTTTGGCACAAGTATACTTGCAGTATACAACTTTGTATATTCTTTTTGTAAATAGTGCAACATAATTCTCATATATTGTACATTTTTTAGATTGTGTCTTACTTCTCTTTTGCATACCTGCATTGCCTCTTGCTAGATATGCACCTCCAGATTCTGACAAATACTTTTAGAAAACTAGGAGCAACTTCTGCTCTGGATCAAAAAGCTATAATGCTCTGCGGCTGCCCGCCTGTGTGGATAACTGTCAAAAAACTAGTAGAAACTAACTAAAACTCGTAAAGTCTGGTAAAAACAAATGGAAATCTGGAAAAAGTATGGGATTTTGATGTTGAAAAAGTGTGTGAACCCTGAGATACTGTACCTATATTGAGTACAGTGTACTTTGTACAAATCACACTCCATAGGTCAATTATGGGCAACTTCACATTTTTTTTTTTTTGGACAACCAAATGTCGACAATGGACTGCCCGAAGGGCAAGTACCGTTACCAAAATTTTGTGAGCCCTGGTAATATTAGTGTGGTTATGGGCGATCTATTGGCTCTCGTTACAGTACTAGTTGTCTGTTTTAAGTTAAACCAAATAAATAGTGTACTCCATACACCTGCTTTTTATGCGTGGAAAAAAAATATTCAGTTTGGTTGCATCTTTAATTAATTACAAAGTTTCCGAACTATATTATTAGCCTATACAAGTTGGAAGACGACTGTAGCACAACATGTAACTCATTCTGCTTTACTTATTTAAAACATGACCATGCAGTCTTAAAATGCCAAAATACATAGCTGAATTAAGTAAAACATCCCTAAAGGTAAGTTGACGGCAGATTTTGAAACATCTCTAAATTACTCAGTTTAGCGGTAGATTTCCAAACTTCTCTACTTAGTTACGTAAAAACGTTTTAATAAGTTTACTTTCTAAAGTTTTCCGTGTACCGCCAGGGAATTTACCCCCAGATAAAAAATTAAAAACATTTTCTAACGCAACAGGTTCTTTCATTTTTAAAGACTGATACTATCACACTATTTACAATAGGCATGCGCAGATGAATTGGCATACGTACAAACTACAGAAATGACACCTGCCGATGACACTTTTTGACGTACATACTAACGCAGCCAGTGGCAGTGGAACAGTCTTTATAGTGGGAGTGCTGAAAGCCGCTGAGCAAAACTGTATCCCCTGTATATGATGGAAGCCATACACCTCCAGCATAGTTCCAGCGCCCTTGACCGCAGTGGTCTTTTTTAGGTTATATTAAATTGCGTATAAAACTACTGCAGCATCGCACGCTACGAAACTGTTTTGTGTTACACGTAGCCAAAACAGCGTGTTTATTTTAACACACCAAACATAGTGCTTACCTATAATTCCGATTTCCTCACTTGTATTTTTCCATAATTTCTTTGTAAATCAGACATTTTGATGTTACTGTTTGTTTTCCTTCAGGATATTGTCTGTGACACAGCTTTAGTAGCCTGCTTGTTAAACGTGAGGGAAACCTGTTACAACATAAGCACTGACACGAGACTTGGGGGTGGTGTTGGAAGGGGACTTGTGATTGCAAATGCTGGGCTATAAAACAGAGTGGTTTTAACAGCTCAGAGAAGACTTTTGACATGCAGCGGGAAGTTACCACACTCTGAAGCAAAAGAGAATAGTGGCCGAGATTTATTTGTTTGACTGTTTTATACAAGTGTTTTCTGTTTACCCTTTTATGACTCTGTTAACTCTGTTTTGACTCTGTTAGCTATTCAATGGTAATTTCTGTCTCCAGTCTTGTAATAGCTGGTTTGGTACACTGTTGTTCTTTAACTTTTTTTTGTTTTCAACATAATCATGCCTAAGACTTGCTGTGCAGTCCTGCGTTGTATTGGTCTATTCATTTTAACTAGAAAATAAGTATTTTTTACAGCTGTTGATAGATAAATCATCAGCCAAAATCCATTGTTTTTACTATGACAGTCAAACTGACAGCTGCGGTAGTTATAGGTATAACGTAATATATCTCCACACATTTCTGCAACGCTGGGTCTACTGATGTTTTGATATATATATATATATATATATATTATATATATATATATATATATATATATATATATATATATATATATATATATATATATATATTAGGAAAAGTCAAAAAAGCACAGGTGCCTAGCTGCCAAATAAGTGGAGAAAAATGCATTTAAAAAACATGATGCGCCAAAAAGACTCAAGTAGTTATACTGTTAAACATATAGTATTGTTAATTTTTACCTTTAAAACCCTATGTTTAATGCACGGGATAACAGTAATAAGCAGGATAAGAGGTTCTGGAATTTCCACACAAATGATTTGCAAGGGTGGATTTCTCATACGTGGTTTATAATGTGCACATTAGAAACCCCAGCCAGCCATACATCTGTCTAATTAGAAACCCCAGACAGCCACAAATCCGTCAAATTAGAAACCCCAGACAGCCACACATCCGTCAAATTAGAAACCCCGGCCAGCCACACATCCATCAAATTAGAAACCCCAGCCAGCCATAAATCCGTCAAATTAGAAACCCTGGCCAACCACATATCCGTCAAATCGAATGTGTGTCAGGCCTGTCCTGCTCTGCCTCAGAGTTTCATCAAACAGCAAATTCCCTGAGATTCATGCTCTCACACTGCTAATCCCTTGAGTTATTGTGTGTGGGGCACTTCTCAATATTCAGAGCTATGCTCTCAGCCTCAATGGCTGCAGTCAGGCATCACAGTCACAGAGACATAGGCATCTCAATGGCTCTGTCCTCCATTTGAATAGAGCTCAAAGACACTCTCACTAGCACTGCCTATCTATCTACACCAGTGTGCAGTCCTTTAGTTTTAGAGTGTGATGATAACCAAGGTTGTGTTTCTCTTCAGATTGCAATTGCCATTAGTGTAAGTGTGTTTTGCTAGGAAAGGCTTGCAAGTGTCAGAACTGAAGCTCAATGTCAAAAGGATCAAACCTCTCCTTAGCAATGGCTTCAACTAACAATCATTTGTGCACATATTTGTTGCCCTAGTGATTCTCCACACTAACTTTGAAGTTGGAATTGCTGTTATGCCAGTGTTATATTTTCACACTGCACTGAGGTATACAGTAAAGTTCAGTGTCCTCACAGTAAGAATAATGAGCCTGCTAACGAAACCTTAGGAGTGTTTAAGTTTCACGTTGTACAATAATTCATGTCAATTAAATATTACAACTATTAAAATGTCCACCCAAAAGAAACAACAGTTAAAACAACATGCATGTTTCCCCTCTTCTGATCTCTCCATCTCCATTCCTCCGGAATCTACCACGCTCTCTCCCTCCTCCTCAGCCAAGAACCTCGGAGTAACCCTGGACCCCTGCCTCTCCTACTCCCAGCACATCTCCACAGCATTCCATCTAAGCTTTAAAGATACCGAGAAACTTGCCGTTTTGACTGAGAGGGTAAATTATCAGTGAGAAACCTTCAGCCATGCATTAACCCTTTTAATATATTTTTGTTGCATTATACAATTTTGAAACAATATTTCAACAATTTTACAATTTCCTTTAAATTTAAACATGACATTTATTGTGGCTCTGCCTCTGATTTTGAATCATCCTCTGATCCTATGCAGCCCTGTCGGTTGTTATCTTAAATATAGACTGCATGCTTAACTGGTGGCCTGCATAAAACTGCTTTATACTACTGCATAAAACACTGGCATCTGCACTGCCTTCAATTATAACCATCTTTAGGGCTACTCATTGTTCCATTCTTGGGAATACCAAATTCAGTTTTTCAAAAATGGCCAATTCCATTTATTCCCATTTTTTTTTTTTTTTTTTTTTTTTTTTTTTTTTATCAATGTGTTAATAATTAAATATGGCATTTGAACATAAATATAATGTTGGTAGTTAAAATAAGTATATTTAATAAATATTACCACAAATCTTTTTTTTTTTTTTTTTCTTGTTTAGACTCTTGTTGCTGTAATATTAAGTAAAGCACCTGAAGACACATCAACCTGTCAATGTTTACAGACATCACTTGGCTCATTAAAGCATTTTAGTGGGAACACTGGTCTCCACTCTAGCACGCACCTACTGTTTCTTCCTGAGCAAGATACAAAGAATCTGATCCTTCTTCAGTAACTACTCCACACAATTCCTTGTTCCATAGTCTAGACTACTGCAACTCCCTCCTGGCCAGCCTCCCTGCGCCTGCCATCCGTCCACTCCAGCTTATCCAGAACTCCGCTGCTCGACTGGTGTTCTCTCTGCCTCACTTCTCCCACACTACTCCACTGCTCCACTCACTCCACTGGCTCCTGATCACTGCTCGCATCCAGTTCAAGACTTTTGTACTTGCCTACGGATGCCTTGACCAGACCACATCCAGCAACCTCCAGACCCTCATCTCTCCCTACACCCCCACCCGACCTCTCCATTCCACCTGCACTAGAAGACTGGCTGTACTTCCTCTACGCTCCCCTGCCTCCAGAGCCCGCTTCTTCTCCAGCCTCACCCTGCAGTGGTGGAATGACCTTCCTATGGATGTCAGGACTGCCCAGTGCCTGACCACCTTCCAGCACCTCCTCAATACACACCTCTTCAGACAACACCTGTAAAACTCAACTCTTCCCTTCTGGACAATAAAACACTCTGCCTTAAATGCACTTTAACTTGCACTTATGTGCTCCCTAATTTACTGTATTTAATCCTGCACTTAACCCAATCTGTAGTATCTTGTATTTCACTCGTATCAAACCGTGATGTAACTAGCAACACTTATCTGCTCTTGAACTGCCCCGATATCAAATTGTACTGTGTTTTGTATTTGCTCTTATTAGGACTGAAGTCATTGTATTTTGTATCTTACTCTTAACTGTATTGTAATTCTTGATATGTATTTTTTATATATAACTATAAGTCGCCCTGGGTAAGGGCATCTGCTAAAAAAAAAAAAAAAAAAAAAAAAAAAAAAAAAAACATTATTTCCTCTCTCCCTTGTTGCTGGAGGTCTGGTTGCTAGGCAGCTAAGAGCACATGTCTTTTTGGTGACGACTGGGCCCTATATGTTGGGATGCAGACACAAAACTTGTCTATCAGGTGTTAAACTTTAGCTATGGCTACAAGTGACAGGTGTGAAAAATTGAGTTAGCATAGCTGTCTGAAAATGTTTTCTGATACATTTTAAAACCCTTATTGTTAATGCAAATATGATGTTAATGGTATGCCTATTACACTCTAGTTGGCACGGTGCTCTGATTTACATGGACCTTTTGCCCCCATATGAATATGCCAAAGCTTTCTTTTGAATGCAGTGCATCGTGTAACTGAAAGAGCCCAACCAATGTTTGAGAAATCCTGATGCACTTTGGTTAGCCAGGCCTGCATTTTAATACAGGCTTAGGTGCTTGTCAAATTAATTACAAGGTTTTAAGTGAGGCCAAAAATATTTACACAAGCCTAAAGAGATAAACATGCTTTTTGTACATGTTAGCAAAATATATTATTGATATAGAATACACCACTCTGTAACTATATCTAAAAAAAAAAAACAGTCACACAGACCTGTGGTGTGGAACCACTTCATTTTCATGTGGGTTTGGTCATTAGAATCACTACAAAAAAGTTAAGTAGCTTCAGGTTTTACTTAGACCTTTTAATGATGTTAGCAATCATTCTGAGTTGTTCTTATTGCAATGACACTGTTTATTGATAAGTCTGCTCATTGCTTTTTCTATGAGTTCAGGGGTTACTATCCTGTTCTAGTTGCCTGTCATAGATGGATGTAATGTAGAATAGATCAGACAAAGTGTCTTTATATTAATAAGAGCCGATGCGTCTCGTTATCTGCCACTTTGGATCAAGTTAACTTTAGTTTTGCTGGCAATACATTGCTGTGCACTAGTTGGCGCTGGTGCTTAGTAAAATAAAGACACTTATACCCCATTTCCACTGATGCCCGGCCCTAAAAAAATAGTTTTTCCACGGCTGTACACATTGGACCTGTCTGGCTGCAGTCGTTTTTTCTGGCCTGGTTTGCTATGTTGTACCAGATGTGGCCAGACTTGGCCACCAATTAACTCCGTCATCATGTGGAAGGGAGGCGTGTGCTGGAGAAGAAGCCAACGGGGAACAGAGCTACACATTTCAAGCTTTTTTCACCACTGCAATGGCTGCTGAGAAAAGTTTGGCTAAAAAAGACAACACACAAACATTGTGGATTGAAATCATCATCACTATCTTCCAATGCAGCGAAAATAAAATAACAATGAACATTCTTTCAATTGCAGCATCCATTGCTCGGGCAGTTGTTTTTATGAACATAGTACTGCTACGGGTTTCTTTAAAACCCAGCACAATGCTATCCCACAATCCCCCAGTGACCTTTTGATGCACAACAAGAACCTACAAGATTGGCCATGTTTGGAAAAAGCACTGTGTGGCAGAGCACAGCTCTGCTCTTTAGAAATTGGCAGGGATGGGGTTAAATTCCCCTACCTGCCTGGGTTCATTGTGTTCAGGTGGCTGGGGTTGATTAGATGATTAGTTTAATTAACGATCAATCAGCACCCAGCCACCTGACATAAAAGGAGACCTCTGCTTCTCATTTGGGAGGAGGGAGCTGAGGAAGCAGGTTGGTGTTTGTGGGTTTTTGTGATTTGTGAATCCAGTGAAGGCATTGTCCAGCCTGGAAACCTTAATTTTGTAAGTTTTGTTTTGTTGTCTTTCTTTTTGTGTTTAAAGATTTTTATTTTGCCCTTGTGCACTTTATTTTTGTGTTATTTATAATTAGGATTTTTTGAACTGCAGTCTGTCTCTGGGCCTCTATCCACTCACCAGCCTGCCACATTTGGTGCCAGAGTGGGATAGCACCACCTAGAGGCTCAGAGCAGTATTTTTTAATTTTTTGTGGGAATTTATGGGATAAATTTATTTATTTTTTTTTAATAGGAAAGAGCAGACAGCGGCAGCTGAAGGAATGTAAGCTGCTGCAGCCACCGCTGGAGGACCCGGCCAGCCTCTTCCCCTGGTGTTCCTGGTGCGGGAAGGAGGACCATCGTTGGCGGTCCTGCCCAGACGTGCCACCGGCAAACTGGTGTGGCCGGTGTGAGGACGGCCACAACTGGGCAGGATGCCCCTACAACCAGGCCCAGGAAGAGGTGCCGTGTTCACCCCGGGCATCAGGGGCCACCCCACTACCTCCAGCACCACCACCTTCACCACCGTCCCAGGAGATCTGGGACTGGTTGATGCACCCTGAGACAGACCTTGTCCACGATCTCCCCATAGTTATCAACACGCTGTGGCGTCGAGATGGGGAGAGGTGGGAACAGTGGGAGGAACAACACCACCCGGCCTCCTTCCCAGAGGTTGCCCTCATGGTGGTTAATTACCTGGCGGTAGACATGGGAGATGCCCCAGTCACTCCAATAAAGAGGGGTGAGCCGTCGCTCCCAGAGCCAGAGAGGGGTGAGGAGCTGCCGTCGCTCCCAGAGCCAGAGAGGGGTGAGGAGCTGCCGTCGTCCCGAGAGCCAGAGAGGGAGGAGGAGGAGCCGCCGCTCCCAGAGCCCAGATGGGAGGAGTTATGGCCCAAGGATGCCTGCCTTGCACCGCTCAGGGATGACGCATCCGCAGCGGCTGGGGTCGCCTGCTGCTCCGCAGCGGCTGGGGTCGCTGGTGTCTCCTTTTTGTTTTTTAGGCCTCCCGAGGGTCCGCTGCCGCCGTCGCCGCCTCTGCCACGAGAGGGAGCCGGGCCGCCGTCGTCGCCGTGCTACCTTGGAGATTCGGGGCCCCCTCAACCAAAGAAGTCTTGGGGGCTCCGACATCAACCCCGCCCACCACCACCCACCAAAACAGCCCACCCAAGGGACATAATTGGACTCTTGGGGGGGGGGGGAGTTGGCCGATTGCGGCCGGTGTACGTTGTACATGGGGTGAGGTATATGGCAGAGCACAGCTCTGCTCTTTAGAAATTGGCAGGGATGGGGTTAAATTCCGTTACCTGCATGGGCGCATTGTGTTCAGGTGGCTGGGGTTGATTAGAGGATTAGTTTAACAATCAATCAGCACCCAGCCACCTGACAAAAGGAGGCCTCTGCTTCTCATTTGGGAGGAGGGAGCTGAGGAAGCAGGTTGGTGTTTGTGGTTTTTGTGATTTGTGAATCCAGTGAAGGCATTGCCCAGCCTTGAAACCTTAATTTTGTAAGTTGTTGTCTTTCTTTTTGTGTTTAAAGATTTTTATTTTGCCCTTGTGCACTTTATTTTTGTGTTTATTTATAATAAAATTAGGATTTTTTTGAACTGCAGTCTGTCTCTGGGACTCTATCCACTCACCAGCCTGCCGCACACTGAAACACGTTTCTCTTGGGCAGGGCCAGCTGAGGGCTACAGTGGAAATGAGGCACTACAGTATCTACATTACATATGTCAATGCCAGGCAACGAGAACTGAAGAGTAGCTCTTGAACTCATAGTCAAAGCACCTGAACACAGACTAACCCAAAAAAGACACAGCATTGGAGTAATTTCAATAACAACCATAATAATTAACAACAATAATATGAAGGAAAAGTGACAATAATTATTAACCACATGTGTGCTGCAGCCTGATGAGAGCATCACTGACCTGCCCTCCTACTGATGACCTCCACAATGGAGGGAGGGAAATATCCAACCTGGTTTGTACCCCGATGAGTGTCGTGGATGTGTCCTTTCCAGCGGTCATCCATGTGCTGCTCCAGAACCTGCATACAGACATAGAGGCAGGGAGACACAGGGCATCAGCACCAGGGCAGAGGATCATTCACAGCAGAGAGATAAAGAGGGAGGGAGACACAGGCATCAACACCCAATCAGAAGATCATTCACAGCAGAGTGACAGAAAGGGAGGGAGACATAGGGCCCAGGCAGGGGCATCATTCACAGCAGAGACCTGCTTCTACGGGACAGCTACAATTACAGTGGTACCAAAAATACAGAGGGAATGGAAACTCTAAATGAATAGTTTGTGAACATCAGGATGTGTACCACACATTAACAAAGTTAAAGTGTACTGTTTTATATAGTAGTCATATGATGTCCATATGGCAGCCATATTAGGTCATGTCATGTCACCTGCAGATACAAATTCAGAACTTCAAACCGTCTCAAAGCTACGGACATGCAGCACCAGTAGAAGCTTTGTAAAATTATTTGCACTAAGGAGGTAATATTTTTTATACCCATGATAAAACGTACAGACCTAGATAATCATATAAGAAGCCACTATCTCACAAGGTTAAGTCTTTATCATCCGGAAACCAAAAAGTGAGAATATGGTGGCCATATTAGGTTGAAGGTGAAAGTAAAGGCTGGTGTTATATTATAGCCAAGGAGTTTCCATAACATTGAGAATATAAAGCCACCTTCTCCAACAGGTAATAAGATATTAATAAATAGTAAGCCCTCTTCTTCATGCTGAAAAGGTTTAAGCAATCGAACTTGATAAGCTTTACAAATGCATATGTTTAAACTTATGGTAAGACTACAAGACAATGTGCTCATCTGTGCTATGAGTTCGGCAGGGTTGTGGGTCGGGTGTTTGGCTCCTGTTAGAAATAGACCTGCATGGCTGTATTTATTAAGGGAATGCCTCACGCTCAGTCTAGGACTAAGTGGGATCCTAATAGCTGTTCATTTAATTGAACTTAAAATTAGAAGTGACTTGTGAGAGGAGAAGTGAGAAATGTTGAAACGTTCAAGGTTAACGGTTACATTTCTATTTCAGGGAACCAAGGTAATGATAATAACCTAACGTTCCCTATCAAGTACGAAATGTAACCATTACCTCATGGGTGGGAATACCAAAGCTGTGATCGCAAGCAAGAAAGCCACTTTAATAGATAAATATTTCAGCTCCGCTGAATGCAAGGGCTCAAAGGGAGGCTTCAAAAGTGCTTCAAGCACCACATTAAGCCTCTAGCAAGGGACAATATCCTTCATAGGTGGCCAAAGCCTCCAAGGTTCTTTCAAAAATTGCCCTGCCAGGAAATGCGCTCCTGGGGAGATTAATCAATTTTATTATGACAAGCTGAAATGGCTGCCAAATAGACCTTCAGTGTAGGGTATTTCCCCTTGCCAAACAGGTCTTGTAAATTGCAGTATAACTGCCATGGGACAGGTTGTAGGGTCAAACCCCTTGGGCAAGCACCACATTGGAAAAACACCCTGCTTGTACCCATACCGGGAACGTGTGGACTGCGCTCTGGCATTCTGTAAGGTGTGTGACAGAAATACAATGATTCTAGGTTGTAACTCTCCCTCCCGACCTGTGAGGGCGCTAAGCAGCAAGAACAGAGAGTACTTTCCCAGGGTTCAAGGGAAGTCGGCCAGCTAGAAAGGGTGAGGGACTCCATTGTAATAACGCATTGACCCGGAAAGAAAGCGACGCGGCAGCCGCAGATTGGAGAGGCGGTTGCACTCGTTTACCAAGGGGTCATGTGCGACAGCATAATAGGGGACGGAGAACTGCAATCTGTTCCTCGCTTGTTTTGTGTTATGAACCTAGAAGGACTGGAAGAGACCACATATAAAGAGACCAGTATCATGAGTATTTTGTTTGTTTGTGTGTAATTTGTTTTGTTTTGTAAATTACTAGATGGCTAACACAATTCCTGAGCTATTGCCAAGGGCCAGCACTAGTCCGGAACAGCACTGCACTACTGTCTCAAAATAAACTGTATCACCCACCATGAGTACTACTGCACACACCCAGGACTAGTGACCGTGTTGGTATTATTGTGGGGCGGTGTGGCAAAGTGGTGAGTAGATACATTTGAGTGCAGTGCAGGTACAAATCACACAGACAATTATGAAGAGGTGCAAGGGTGTTTATTGAAATGGTTTACAATGTTCAGAGCCTTATGACAAATACCTGTAAATAATAAATGATGGAAGTGATACAGTGGCATGTATCACTTCAGTTTGTACAATCCCACGGGTTTGACCCACAACCAAAAGTCCAGTTTTATCACCCACACAAAACACAAAGACACAGACACTCCTACGGTGGAGGAATGAAGTGCTTGTGGTGAAAAGTGAACTGCTGGTGTCCGGGTTTAATGCTAGCCTGCGGCTGCAGCTCCGGATCATGCTAGTAATCTTGAAAACAGACGAAACAAACAAACAACGTTTACAAGACAGACTAACAGAAGATTCAAGGTTTCTTTTAAATGCAGCGTCTCCTTTTAAGTTGTTTTTCTAACCATTTACAAAGGAACAGATTGCTTTGCTACACCCCTATTTTATACCCTCGCTCATGACCCCTTGGTTAACGAGCACATCCGCTCCTCCAAGCCACGGATGCCACGCCGTTTCCTGTTCTGGTACCGTAGCTCAGTCTCTCTTCTAGCCGGCTGACTTCCACCTACCCACAGGAATAAAGTGTCATGCCTTTTAGTCCAGGGTATTCTGCTCCCTTTATCTAGCACCCTCCCAGGTCGGGAGGAAGATCTAACACCAAGCATCTTTGTCACAGGTGGATACTTACTGTTTATTGTTTGGGTCTGCAAGCCCATTTATTGTTTACCCAGTGCTGTACACATTGTTGTGTATTGCCAGGGGATTATTTTTTCTGGTCACCAGACCTGGTTATGAACAGGATTACAAGGCTCTGTCTGTTTTATTGCTGCACTGCATCACTGCACCTGTTTCCACTCAGACACTTTGCTACAGGTGCCAATGACCCTATTAGCAAGCCCAAGATGGGTCAAAGAGTGCTGTTCAAGGGCCAGACCAAGAGCTGCAGACTTGATGGGTCAGGATGCCACAATGTCCCATGCGCCTGATTGAGTTTCAGCAAACTCCATGGCTGGCCGCTCAGAAGCTGTACTGGGGTTGAAAACCACAGTCTCCTGGGCCACTAAGGGGCTACTATAGCACCCTTGTCTGGTCCTGCCAGGAACAGTGGAAGCACGGCGAGTGGTGGAAATGGATATAGAAGATGCCTCGGTCACTGGTGCATCAAGGCATCTATTGTTAGCTGGTCCCCAACTCCTGTTATGCAGAACCAGAGGTGACAATGTTCTATGGAGGCAAAAAGGTCCACCTATGCTCTACCAAATTGTTGCAAAATGAGGCCCACCACTTCCCCTTGAAAGTAGGTCCACTGCCAATTAGTCACTCCTGGCAGATGTACTGCTCACAGTGAGAGGAGGTGACGGTCTGCCCAAAGCAGTAGCTTGCAGGCTATCTGGTGGAGACTGGGGGACCTGAGGCCGCCCTGGTGGTTTATATAAGCCACCACGGTAGTGTTGTCCGTCCGGACAAGCACGTGTCTCCTTTGAACCTCCATACTCTTTGCGCTCCCCTGCCGTTTCATACAGTGAACCAGCCTAGGCTGGATGCATCTGTGGTGATCACCGTCCTTCTGGTAACACCTAAGCACAGGTGAGCAGGCTGTGTCCACCAAGATAGTGCTTGCAGACAGTGCCGAGACACTGTCAACAGGTGGTCTGGATTCAATGTGGACTGAAAAACCCTACTGTTGAACCAGGCTTGGAGAGAATGCGTGTGCAGAAGACCCAAAGGAAGGGTCTGGGAAGCTGCTGTAGCAAGCCTAGAAACCTCTGAAATGTCACTACTGTGAGCTTTCTGTGAGCTGAAAAAGCTCCAGACAAAGATCTATTTTTTGTGCACTCTGTCCTCTGACAGACTGGACAGTATGGACCTGGAATCCAGACATACTCAAATAGGAGACTGTCTGTAACAGTGTGAGCTGGCTCTTTGCACGGTTCACTGACAAACCCAACCGATGAAGGTGGTCTGTAATGATTTCCATGTGAGCCACTGCCTGCACTGAAGAATGAGCACAAATGAGCCAGTCGTCCAGGTAACTGAGTACTCTGATGCCTCTGAGTCTCGATGGGGCCAGAATAGCCTCGATGCACTTTGAAAAGGCACAGGGAGCTAGAGAGAGCCCTGTTCACAGGTTCACAAGATATATAACATTGCAATCGCAACCTACATATGTATTGTAAGGATCGTGTGTAATGGGTTCTGAGCAATGGAAATGAAGATGCTACCAGGATATTTCTTTGGCTCTAACAAGGGCTGTTTCATTCTTAGCTCTTTTAGCAATAATGGATTTAGCTCCTTTACACTCCTTGGTATTACACACACACATGCAGCACACAGACTGTGTTTATATAGGTTCCTTCTTATCACTCATTGGCTGGTATTTACAGTGATTAATTTACATAACCTCCCATCAATCACATGCACAGTAAGCCCGCCATGGGCGGAGCACCCATAGAATCGGCAGCAGAGAGTTATTCACAAAAATATAGGCAGCACAGCTCATTCACATATAACAGTAAAATAACAGACCTACTCATCGAAACAATGATCCCACTCCTCCCTCAAGTTCAACACAGAACACACAAAGACACAGTCGTTGGTTGCGTTTGATCCGACACTACATTGCCCCCCGCTCAAACACGTCCAAGCCCGGGAAGAACCAGCTTCGGTCCGATAGCGGAGAGGCAGTTGGCGCTGTCTCGTAGGGTGTCTGATGGTAACTTGTGGGGCTGGCAGACTCATAACAGCAGGGGGGCAGCCTTGAGTGCAACGCAATGGCAAGCCCTCGCTCTTCTGCTGGGGAGGTCGTTTCTGGTGGTGGGACGACCCTGGGTGTGGAAGTCACAGAGGAAGGAGCAGAGAGGCGATGGTGTGCTTGTTTCCGTGCAGCTGGTCCGGGCCGACGACGGTGACTTTGTGGCTGGTGGGCTCAGGAACGGTGAGGGGCGGCTCCTTGCCGACTCACCGAGTTTTAGTGAGGGCCTTTAGTGAGGGCTGGCTGATTGCCCAGGTAAGGTGCCAGACGATCTCGGTGCAGCACTACTTTCCGGCCGGGAGAGGGTAGCTGAACCCGGTACACGACCTCCCCAACCCGCTCCAAGATCAGACAAGGGTTAACCTAGGGGCTTTCGAGTTTGGGACAGTGGCCCCATCTTCTTTTGACTCCAAAAACCCAGACTTATTCTCCTGATTCAAAGGCTTTACCTTTCTCGTGCACATCATAGTTGTGCTGCTGGTGCAAACCAGCTGCTTGAAGTTGGTGCTGGGCTAACCATGGGGCTGTGTTCAGTCGGTCCTGGAGCTGACGGGTGTATTTGAGCCCTGGAGGAGGGTGTTGCTGGTCTGGCAGCCGGCCAAAGACCATCTCTACCGGAGTCTGGCAACCTAGCATCTTGTACAGTGCTGCGGTATGCCATTAGGATGAGCAGTGGGTGAAGGTCCCAGTCTTTTTGGTACGTTATGTCATGTATATGTACGTTTTTACATCTAAGGTCATATCACATTGTGGTTTCCTCACAAATTACTGTTAAAGAATTTAGTCACTATAGTTCACCAATTATGCTTATATATACTTACCCTTGTGGAGCTTGAAGAAAGGTTTTAAGGGCAGGAATGTTTCACTTGATTTAAGAGTCTTGGAGTTTCGTTGCAAATTGTTAGATTTCCAAGAACAAGGTGTGAAGTTTTCTTTTAAGATCCTACATAGAAAGTCGATTGCAGTTAATCCTCTTCAAAGATATTGTCTTTTGGTTGCAGTTCAATTCAAAGTTTAGTTCCAAGGCAGATTGAAGTTCTTAAATTGAAGGTTTTCTCTAACAAGGTATCTTCTATAACTTCTAGATATTTAGATGATTCCTCAAAGAATAGTTCCAAAATAGATCTTGAATGGATGGAAAAATCAAGACCCACAAATCATTCAATATCCAGGCTTTTAAAATTGGCATGAGATGGGTGTTCTGAGACACCAGCCAATCATTTGGGATTGACCCAAAATGTCCATGCCTTGGATAAGGCTGTCCATCAAATATCTTCTTAAAAGGTAACTTAAGAAAAGTCTATTTTATTAATAACTCCACTGTGCTCCTTTTTGTCTCTATAAAATCTTTATATTCATGTTGCCCACAAAAAAATGAATAACTCCATACCTCATTATATATGGCTACTCAGAGCCTGAGTAACTTATTATTTACAGATTTAACCATGTATGTGCCAAGTGTCATTGTAAGGCACAAAACAAATATTTCCAATCCTTAATATCATACAGACAGTTATCAAAATACAATTTGACATACAACAATAATCACAATGTGTATAGTGTTGGGTATTGTTAGTTTAACAAATTTATGAACAAAATGTTAGTGTCAATCTTGTATTTAGAAAGTTTTAACTATGTATACTCATCTAAACATATTAAAGGTTTGCTGACTGGCAAAGCTAATTCAAAGACATTCTCTAACCCACTTAGAGTCTGACCATTTAAAAAGACAGGCACACTTTCGTGAGCCACTTGGCCTGGTATCCTTATCTAATCAACACAATCTTGTTCATTTGTTCCTGGCCCTGGCCAGCAGATAGGCAGACAACTTTCTTAGTTTCTTTTCAAGCTTGCATTTTAAGTTGGGTGAGGGGAGATGAGAGAAAGAATGCAGGAAGAACCCAGCACATACAAGAAAAATATAGAATTATATTAGAATGCATACATTTCCCTCACAGTTCTGTTGATAATGGCGAGCTGCGCCCCCAAACTGCGATTAAATCTCTCCACCATTCCATCGCTTTGAGGGTGAAGAGGGGTAATCTGGGTTTTGTGGATACCCAACCGCTGGCAAACCCCCGCGAACATCCGGCTTTCAAAGTTTTGCCCTTGGTCCGAGTGCAGTTCCTGGGGCATGTCGAAGCAGGTGAAGAAGCCTTCCAGAAGCGCGTTGGAGAAGGTGGTGGCTTCCTGGTTGGAAAGGGCGTAGGCTTCAGGCCACTTGCTGAATCGTCAATGTCCAGGGGTACTTGCAACTACGCACTAATATGGTCACCTCTCGGTTTCCACCTACCGTCCAGGTGGCCCATCGAGGAGGCAGCGTACCACTAGCCTTATACAGCACCCTTTCTAATCTTTATCAAACACCCACTTCAGAATTCAAGCCCTAGTCCAGGATGAATATTTGTATGTAAATTGGAAGGGTTACACTCCCTAAATGCCCAACTTGTCTGTGATCCAGACAGGAGCATTTTTAACTGCATTGCAAGATGGCCGGGCTCAACATATGATATCCGCAGCCTTAAAGAAAGCACAATTTACCGGGACAATTAGATGGTATCCTTCTCAGGGACAGCGGATATTCACTGCAAGGATGGCTAATGATGCCAGTGTTAGTGCCCTGAACCGAATGAGAATGCCGTTACAACAATGCTCACAAAACCACATGAATCATAACTGAACGTTGTATCGTATGTTGAAGAGAAGGTTTCACTGCTTACATGGGAATATAAGAATGCACCCTAAGAGAGCATGTACCGGGGTCACTGCTGTGACTATTTCACAACATGTGCATCCACAAAGGGGTCACGCTGCCTCAGGACAATGTTACGCAGGCTGTGGCGCAGATGAGGGGAACATTCTGCACCTCCCAGGAGAGAGCAGAGCTGACAGGAATGGACACTTGGTTCTCAGTCGCATCATAACCACTTATTTTTAAATGTGACTTTTACACAACACAGTATAATAAGTCTGTAAAGTCAAGTCGTTATTTATGTTCTTATATATATACAGCTCTGGAAAAAATTAAGAGACCACTGCAAAATTATCAGTTTCTCTGGTTTTACTATTTATAGGTATGTGTTTGGGTAAAATGAACATTTTTGTTTTATTCTATAAACTACTGACAACATTTCTCCCAAATTCCAAATAAAAATATTGTCATTTACAGCATTTATTTGCAGAAAATGACAACTGGTCAAAATAACAAAAAAGATACAGTGTTGTCAGACCTCGAATAATGCAAAGAAAATAAGTTCATATTCATTTTTAAACAACACAATACTAATGTTTTAACTTAGGAAGAGTTCAGAAATCAATATTTGGTGGAATAACCCTGATTTTCAAGCACAGCTTTCATGCGTCTTGGCATGCTCTCCACCAGTCTTTCACATTGATGCTGGGTGACTTTATGCCACTCCTGGCGCAAAAATTCAAGCAGCTCGGCTTTGTTTGATGGCTTGTGACCATCCATCTTCCTCTTGATCACATTCCAGAGGTTTTCAATGGGGTTCAGGTCTGGAGATTGGGCTGGCCATGACAGGGTCTTGATCTGGTGGTCCTCCATCCACACCTTGATTGACCTGGCTGTGTGGCATGGAGCATTGTCCTGCTGGAAAAACCAATCCTCAGAGTTGGGGAACATTGTCAGAGCAGAAGGAAGCAAGTTTTCTTCCAGGACAACCTTGTACTTGGCTTGATTCATGCGTCCTTCACAAAGACAAATCTGCCCGATTCCAGCCTTGCTGAAGCACCCCCAGATCATCACCGATCCTCCACCACATTTCACAGTGGGTGCGAGACATTGTGGCTTGTAGGCCTCTCCAGGTCTCCGTCTAACCATTAGATGACCAGGTGGTGGGCAAAACCGAAAATTGGACTCATCAGAGAAGATGACCTTACTCCAGTCCTCTACGGTCCAATCCTTATGGTCTTTTCTTCAGCAAACCTCAGCCTGGCTCTTCTTTGCTTCTCATTGATGAAGGGCTTTTTTCTAGCTTTGCACGACTTCATCCCAGCTGCCATTTGCCATTCTTTTTGTAGGTCACTTGATGTCATTCTACGGTTGCTGAGTGACATTCGAATGAGTTGGCGGTCATCCCAGTCAGTGGAGAGTCGTTTTCGCCCTCTGCCAGTCTGTAGCTTTGTTGTTCCCAATGTGTGCTGCTTGACCTTGTTCTTATGAACTGCCGTCTTTGAAATTTTAAGGATGGAAGCAACCCGACGCTCACTGTATCCCTCTGCCAGTAAAGCCAGAATTGAACCCTTCTTTTCCTCACTCAAAACTTTCCTTTTCAACTCTTTGGGCATGGTCAATAGTTATTTTTTGATTCCAATTACTTTTGAGGTACTACTAGCACTGTTTTGCCATCCAGCTGGTCCTATTGCAAGAGGATAGTGATGACCACAGGAGTGGTTTTTATACTTTTCCTTGTTAAATAAGATTTGGTTCAGGTGATCCCCTAATCAGTATCTCATTCAGTAGAATGAGGTGTGCCTGTGTTGAAATTCAACAGACACTGGAATGGAATGGCTGCCACACATGTAGAGATGCTGATTTAAGAACAATTTGCAGTGGTCTCTTAATTTTTTACAGACATACAGTACCGTGAAAAAGTGTTGCCCCAGTCATATTTTTGATACTGAATGTTATCAGATCTTCAACCAAAATCTAATATTAGATAAAAGGGACCATGAGTGAACAAATAACACAAAATGTTGATACTTATTTAATTTATTTATTAAAGAAAGTTATGCAACACCCAATGTCCCCTTGTGAAAAGTAATCGCTTAGACTAAACCCTTAGACTCAATAACTGGTTACGCCACCTTTAGCAGCAACTGCAACCAAACGCTTCCTGTAGTTATTGATCAGTCTCTCACAGCGCCATCGAGGAATTGTGGCCATTTTCGAGCACAAACTGATCGTTTCAGATCCTGCCACAACATTTCAATGTGGTTTAGGTCTGGACTTTGACTAGGCCCTTCCAAAACTTAAAATTTCCTGTTCTTCAACCACTCTGGTGTAAACTTGCTTGTGTGTTTTGGATCATTGTCTTGCTGCATGACCCAGCTGCGCTTCGGCTTCAGCTCACGGACGGATGGCCTGACATTCCCCTGTAGAATTCTCTGATACAGAGCAGAATTCATGGCTCCTTCAATAATGGCAAGTCGCCCAGGTCCTGATGCAGCAAATCATTCCCAAATCATGACACTACCACTACCATGCTTGACCGTTGGTATGAGGTTCTTACGGTGGAATGCAGTGTTTGGTTTTCGCCAGACATAACGGGGCCAATGTCGGCCAAAAACTTCCATTTTTGACTGCGCAAAACTGCACATTTTAGAGTGGCTTTTTATTGTCCACAGCACAAGGTGCACCTGTGTAATGATCATGCTGTTTAATCAGCTTCTTGATATGCCACACCTGTCAGGTGGATGGATTAACTTGGCAAAGGAGAAATGCTCACTAACAGGGAGGTAAACAAATTTGTGCACAAAATTTGAGAGAAATAAGCTTTTTGTGCGTATGGAAAATTTCTGGGATCTTTTATTTCAGCTCATGAAACATGGAACCAACACTTTACATGTTGCGTTTATATTTTTGTTCAGTGTACATTCTCTGTGTCGCCATAGACTCCATCACACTTCACTTATATTTTACAATTTTAATTTCCTTAATTATTTTTTTCTTCTCAAGTTCTATCTTCTCTTTTTCTACAATTAGTTTCTGTGTTTCTGCCTCTACTTTTATTAACTCTTTCTCCAGCAGCGTCCTGAGAAACCCTTATTCTCCTTTCCTTGACTATAGGTGTACGTTGCATTCCTTCATCAATCCTGGTGAATGAGCGGATAGCCTGTGGCTCACCAGTGAAGAGGACAGCACTGGTGTCTCAGTAAAATATGAAAATAATGGAACACTTTCCATTTATCATCATTGATTTGGTAATTGGTGGTAAATTGTGGGTTATCAAGTTATTCCAGGGCACCTTTAAAAATAAAGTTGACACACTAAAACTAAACTAAAATGTCTTACTGCCACTCAAGTGGCAACTATAATAAGATCCAAAATGGAAAATTACCTATATGGTAACAGGGTCCTGGGAGACAGTCAACATGGTTTTAGGAAAGGGAGATCGTGTCTAACTAACTTGCTTGATTTTTTTGAGGATGCAACATCGATAATGGATAATTGTAAAGCATATGACATGGTTTATTTAGATTTCCAGAAAGCTTTTGACAAAGTCCCGCACAAAAGATTAATTCTCAAACTGAACGCAGTTGGGATTCAAGGAAACACATGTACATGGATTAGGGAGTGGTTAACATGTAGAAAACAGAAAGTACTGATTAGAGGAAAAACCTCAGAATGGAGTGTGGTAACCAGCGGTGTACCACAGGGATCAATATTAGGTCCTCTGCTATTCCTAATCTACATTAATGATTTAGATTCTGGTATAGTAAGCAAACTTGTTAAATGCAGACGACACAAAAGTAGGAGGAGTGGCAAACACTGTTGCAGCAACAAAGGTCATTCAAAATGATCTAGACAAGATTCAGAACTGGGCAGACACATGGCAAATGACATTTAATAGAGAAAAGTGTAAGGTACTGCACGCAGGAAATAAAAATGTACATTATAAATATCATATGGGAGATACTGAAATTGGAGAAGGAATCTATGAAAAAGACCTAGGAGTTTTTGTTGACTCAGAAATGTCTTCATCTAGGCAATGTGGGGAAGCTATAAAAAAGGTTAACAAGATGCTCGGATACATTGTGAAAAGTGTTGAATTTAAATCAAGGGAAGTAATGTTAAAACTGTACAATGCACTAGTAAGACCTCATCTTGAATATTGTGTGCAGTTTTGGTCACCTCGCTATAAAAAAGATATTGCTGCTCTAGAAAGAGTGCAAAGAAGAGCGACCAGAATTATTCCAGGTTAAAAGGCATGTCATATGCAGACAGGCTAAAAAAATTGAATCTGTACATTCTTGAAAAAAGAAGACTACGTGGCGACCTAATTCAAGCATTCAAAATTCTAAAAGGTATTGACAGTGTCGACCCAAGGGACTTTTTCAGCCTGAAAAAAGAAACAAGGACCAGGGGTCACAAATGGAGGTTAGACAAAGGGGCATTCGGAACAGAAAATAGGAGGCACTTTTTTACACAGAGAATTGTGTAGGATTGCAGCCATAGAGACATAGCGGAACATTTACAACACACTTATATAGAAGTACAAATCGAAATTAAAAAGAAAAAAGATTTCATCCTTTTTGAATCATAAAACATCTTGTGTTACAGCATTTATCTGCACCTCTGTGACAGAATGATTGAATTCTAGAGTCAAATTCTAGTGAAGGTTCATAAAGAGTTTGAAAAGAGTGTGAAAGCTGCATGTAGTGGAGGCTCAGTCTGTTGTGCAAGTCAGCACAGAGCAGCAGTATTCAGGGAGATGAACCAGGCTGCTAAAGAAAACACTATACCTTGTGAAGACTAGGAATTGAAAGTACTTTGACATGTAATATATTTTAATTGGAAATAACCCTGTGTCACCCTGAAGTGTCGATGAAACAGTACTGTGGAAGACGTTATAAAATGACAAGGTTTCTTCAGGGGCACTGAAAGGGTTAAATCGCTTCCCTAAAACAATAACTGCATGATCCGCTCTTGTGACGATGGGTTTGAGAGGGGCTACCACCACCCCAACTCCACCCCCAGCTCCCCACAAACACACACACAGACACCAGCCTACCATGATGATGTCGCCTGCTCGGATATTGAGGGCTGTGGGGTCGTGGATGTTCCAGTAATCCTTCAGCGCTCTGACCTGCAGGTGTCCTGATGCCTCTGTGAGGGGAGAAAGGGGCAGCGTTAGTGGAGATTCACTGAGGGAACAATGACCTCTGCCTTGATACCGACAGGTCTTAAGGGGTGTGTGGTAAGCAATGCTCCAGAGGGGTAGCGTTAGTGGAGATTGCACTGAGGGAACAGTGTCCTCGGCCCTCATACTGACAGGCCTTGAGGACTGTGTGGTAAGCAATGCTCCAGAGGGGTAGCGTTAGTGGAGATTGCACTGAGGGAACAGTGTCCTCGGCCCCGATACCGACAGGCCTTGAGGGGTATGTGGTAAGCAATGCTCCAGAGCTCAGTCCTGCAGGGTTCTTTGTGCTCCCTTTGCCACATAATCCTGACCTGAACTAGAGAACCCCTTATACAAGTTTACCACACTTTATTTCATAGTTTACCTTGGTTTGCCATGCTTTTTTAAATTTGCTTTTAAAAGCTTTAATATGCTTACCTGTGAATTTACCATGCTTTCACTATGCTACATTGCCCTTTTATACTGGCCACTATGCCAAACTGTGCTGAACTGTGCTTTTATTTGACTTTACTTGGAATAAAGTCCACCGGTGGTGGCTAGGTTGAGAAAGGAGACATACAGATAAAATAAAGGCTTCATAAACCAAGGGAGTGCAGAATGGTCAGAGGCAATGCCATCCTGCAGTGAGAAACTGAAGGCACTGTCTTGCTTTCTCAATGGGATGCTCAACCAGTTCAGTAATAAAAGTCTGATGAATGGCCGAGTATTTAATCACCGGTCTGCATTCTGCATGTGTGAATAAGCAGCACGCTGTTTTTATTTCACAACAGGCCGCAGATTTTGATATGGAAGAGAGACAGAGGAGCTCTGTAAACCAAATGCCCTCGTCACGCGACGTGCTTGGCATGTCAATAAAAATATGGGTTTAAATCAAACAGCTCCATCTTGTACTTTCACATTTCAGTTGGTGTTTCTGTTTTGCTTTGTCGTTGAAAACTACATAAACAACTTGATGATATTTTCATTGGAGCAGACTGATTTTCAAGCACATATTAAACCTGACACACTCATACACACACACACACACACACACACACACACATACACAAACACAGACATAAAACACACAATAGGAATATGTTAGTAAACTGTGAACCTGTTCATAGTAATATCAAACATCATTTGCAATGTACTAACTGGAACAACTTTATTTCAAGTGATATTTCATTATGCTGAATACACAGGGGAAGTGTGGCAGTGCAGTTTTATTTGGCAGAGTATGACAGGAAGCCCCACCCCCTATGTATATTTGTGCGCTGTTTATTATGATTTATTGTATTATATATGATGACGGGAAGCCTGTATTGTTATTATTTGCGCCACGGATGAAAAGTATTGTTTATTTTGTTGTACTTCTTGTCATCACGCAGACTAATTGAAACCTGTGTTTAATACAACCATCTCTGGATTGATTGATTGTTGTTAAACTGGAGATGACTGCATATAAATGGAGACCCAAGGCTTTTTCAAGGGGGAATGGAGAACAGAGACGTGTTTGCCTGGAAATACAATTGCTATCCTACAAACCCTTCCTGCCTACTCACCTTCCTGAAGGTACTCGTTTTCATTCATTTTGCGTTTTGTTACAATGTTTGTTTACTTTAGCCAACATGCCCTTTTGTTTTGTGTTTATTTAAAGTTTCACCGATCACTATTGATCAGTGATCACCGCAGCGTCTCATATTTACCCCGCAGTTGCAGTGTGTGTTGCCTTTACTTCCTGGTTTGACGTCACCCAATACAGCCAACCTGCCACACAGGGATGTGGTTAAAACGTCCTACCCCTGGGTCAAACCCCTGTGAGAATGAGGTGAGGAGAAATTGGATGCTTGATTGTCCACATGTATAAAACAGCACTGGACTCGAGGAGAGTGGGTGTCTGTGTGTTCCCTGCCTGCTCACTCAGATCATCTTGGATGAATATTGCAAACTCGCTAAGAGTCTGAATCCAGCTTCTGCTGCACTGCAAGCTCCCCTTCCACAGAGGCTCCACTGCATGACCTGGGCTGCTTCCACAGAGACTCCACTGTATGACCTGTGCTGCTTCCCCATTTCACAACCTAACACACCACTGCATTAGCAAGCTCCACAAGGCCTTAATTTAAAACACAGTGCCACCAGAAAACAGTTAGACTGAATATCACCATAGAGGAGGGCAATTATGCAGATGCAGTATGTTTCCATTGAATCCCCCTGCATGCTGGGGTTGAACAATGGTAATGAACAGACACCAATGTCAAGTTAAAATGGTTGTGGGACACGGCAGTTTCATATACTGTTAATGCACACCAGTGAATGTACTGTTAACCCTTTACAGTCCTATGTCAGACCAGGTCCGACATTACAATTTTCCCTTTCCGACATCATCAAAACGATGTCAAGCATACAACTCTAGTTGTTTTTTCTCTGAAAAAAGTCGAGAAAACCTTTCAGTGGCCGAGTGAGACTAATAGGGTTAGATCTGAGCAATACACATAGTCCCTGCACCACAGAGATAGCACAGACATAAACAAACAAGATAGCTGCTTCCGCATCCAGCGTTCAAAGAATATCACTGACATTTGCCAAGCTGTTTGAGATGTTACAGTAATACAATAATGACTTGGATCACATTATTGTGGAGTTTGGTGATGAAATGAGTGATCAGGAGATGATTTATCAGTATGCACGACTATGAAGAGGTATGTGATAAATACAGTGAACAAAGGTGGGGCGGGGCTGGAGATACAGTACTGAGTGTCCTGTTGATATGCAGTGCCTTTTAAACCTGTTTTACTTTGAATAAAATGACTTTTAAATAGCACGTGTAAAATGAAAGGCGCGTGTGAAAATAAATTGGACCTAATGTGCCTGACAGGCGCTGAATAAATGGACTGCAAAGGGTTAATGCACACCAATGGATGTACTGTTAAATGCACACCAATGGATTTACTGTTAGATGCACACCAATGGATTTACTGTTACATGCAGACCAATGGATTTACTATTAAATGCACACCAGTGGATTTACTTGTTTTCAAGGGTTTATCTACTTTATTAACATAGCAAGTAGTTATTAGGACTAGTGGGATGGCACAATGAATACCGAGAATTTCAAACCCATTCTGAATGCTTAATGCTTGCTGACCTTCAACTCCAGCTTTGATACTGCTGCTGATTATCACACTGGTTAAAATATCAAATGAGTTACATAAAAAGTACCCAGAGCTGAATTAGAAAGCAAGTCCCCTCTAAATGCTGTTTTTAGTGAAACCAGGAGGTCTTTAGCTCCAAATATTAATCCAATCCCATGATTTCAGCCTATTAGTCAGAGTGCACAGCTATTTCTGAAATTACAGCCCAGACTGTACAGTGATGCATTTACAATGTTACTAGAGATGAAAGGCAAGGAGACCATGGACACAAGTCTTTGGTCTTAGCAGTGCATGCACTTACCAGGAAACAAAGGCATAAAAAGGCCAACCAGCCAACTCTTGCTTTCTGTTGTGGACAGAAACCCCATGAACTCTACAGAGTGGCACTCTAAAGCATTGCGGTGGATTGTAAAGTATTTCATGTCTAATTCCTGTAAGAAACACCATTACAATTTTTTTTGTTTTTTAAACAAAAAAAAAAAAAAAAAAAACTTCTTTGAATAAACTTGAAAGTAGCCTCTTCTGTGTTAGCCCCTTATAAAGCACAAGATGAAGCAGGCTGGCCAGCTCCCCTTACCTCTCAACAGCTGCTTGATCTCCTTGCTGGCATGGGAAGTGGTGAACTGGTTCACAATGTCCAGGGAGGTCTGGCTGTAGGTGTTGCGAATATTCACATCAATTCCAGCCTGCCAGGAATAATAATAATAATAATAATAATAATAATAATAATAATAAATAATAATAATAATAATAATAATAATAACATTATTTAGGCCTGGTGTATTAGAAATGAACTCCCGAACTGAAGCTGAAATGTTGCTAGACCAGAAAATGCAGCAAGACAGAACAAGCTTTTACAATGAGGTCTATTTCAATGATCTACAAGATGGCAAGACTTTGATACTGCAGCCCTAACATTGCTAATCCTGATTCCTCACATTGCACTGGATTTTAATCAGCTGGATTTATTTTGCTACAATTCGATTCTGTTTAGATCATTAAAATAGACCTGGTGTTTCTGAACTGTGTAACCCTTGTGAGAATATTCTTATCAAAATAGGTGTTAGCCTTAGTGTTTATACAGCAGTTTGTTCACAGTGTGAGGCTAAATCACATTCAATATTCATATCAATATGAGGTGTGTTATGTTATTTTTGTTAAATGTTTGTTTTGCCTTTTGCAGAGGAGGAGTGAGAGCGAGGGGCTGCAGCCACGGAGCCAGTCCACACCTCATCGACCCACTGACCCGACTTTTTGGAGAGCACAGTTTCGTGCACTGGGGAGTGTTTGTTTTTGTTTTGAGCTTGAAACGCTCATCATGTACCCCCTGATACCATTGCTGGTAGAGGGAAGGCTTTTTCTGTTTTATTTAATAAAACACAGGCGTTTTTTGAAGAATTGCTGTTTGGGTTGCATTGTTTTCTGCGCTACACCACTCAGACCTGGCCCCCATCCCTTTTTCACATTTAAGTCTCACAGCCTGGGATTTTGAGGCATTAGATTGGGAATTTACGCCAAAATAAATATAAACTTGGTGAGTCATTATTATTATTACACATTCTTTCAATTACTTCACAGAGTCCCCCCCTAAATACAAATAAAAATCCCGTGAAATAAAATAGTAAACAATAAAATGATAAAAATTAAAAAACTGAAATGTCATAATTTTTTAAATATTCATCCCCCTGGGTTAATACTTGATTGAACCACCTCTGGCAGCTATTACAGCCAGTTTTTTGGCAGAGACGCAGGTTTTTATCCAGGATTTCTCTGTATTGTGCACCATTCATCCTCCTGACAATATTCCCATCCCTGCTGCTGAAAAGCATCCCTATAACATGATGCTATACTTACGGTGGGGATGGTGTTACCTGGCTGGTGTGCAGTGTTTGATTTGTACCACACATACCGCTTGGCATTCAGACTAAAAAGTTCAACTTTAGTCTCATTAGACCACAAGACGTTCTGCCACATAACTGCAGTATCTTCTACGTGACGTTTTGCGAAGTCTTTGCGGGCCAGGATATGGGTTTATTTCAGCCTGGGCTTCTTCCTTGCCACTCTCCCATAAAGGCCCTTTTTGTGGAATGCCTTGGAGATTGTTGATACATGAACATCATCATCCATCGCAGCCATTGACTTCTGTAACGGATTCAGATTCACAGTTGGCCTCACAGTAGTTTCCCTAAGAAGTGCCCTTCTTGTCCGGCAAATAAGTTTAGAGGGGTGGCCTGATCTAGGCATTGTGGTGGTAGTTTCGTATTTTTCCCACTTCTATATGATAGACTGCACTGAGCTCTGAGGGATGTTCAATGCCTTTACAAAGGGTATGAATACTTTTTTAATCTGATAATTTCCGTTTTTCATTTTTAGTAAATTGTGGAAAGCTTTTGGAATTTTTCTTTTGAATTGACATGGTGCTCAAGGCTTTGTAGATCAGTGGGAAAAAATCCTAATTTAATCTATTTCAAATTCTGAATCTGAGACAACAAAATGTGAAAAAAGTGTTGGGGCCTGAATACTTTTTCAACGCACTGTAGGTGTTATCCTTAGTGCTAATACGGTAGTTTGTGCACAGTGTGATGCTAAATCACATTCAATATCTATTTGAAGTGTTTTCCATATACATAAAACTATTGTACACAAGTATGGGTCATTTAAATTGATCTAGCATAGTAGAGGATATAAATACTCACAGTCATTGCTTGAGATGTTTCAGAAAGGGCCCTTGATTTAATGATGAAAACAACAGTGGCAGTCTGTGGCAATGTTGCCCCGCCGCTGTGTGTATTTCTGTGTTATATGTTGCTCATGGTGTGTTAATGTTGGTGTATTGTAGTTGGTACATATAATATGGGTTATGCGCATGAGTGTTTAAAATGTGTATTTGTATTTAGGCACGAGGATTGCACAGCACAGCACAGCACTTCACGTGCAGGTAAAATGTAATAATATGCGAGCACAGGGAATTGCACTTTATTAATTCAGGTGCAGTTGTACTGAGACTCCAATTAAATGATTGATTAGCAATCGAGTCTCGGTACAGCCGCATAAAAGCAGCATGTTTTCACTCACTCGGGGTTGTGTGTTCAGGGCGAAGGAATGGGTGTGGAGAAGGAGAATTAAAATAATAGTAAGTTTTGTATTCATCCCTGTGTGTCAGTGTCTGTTTTGTTTAGTGATTGTATGTTGTGTTTGTCTATTTATTTTGGCTACCAGTGATGTCTCCTGTGTTTTGTTTTGTTCAATCTTTTATTTTCTGTTTGTTCATTTATTAAATGCGGATCGCAAGCAAGCGCTCAGCTTCACCAAAACTCCACATCTCTGTGTGTTGTCTCGCTTCTTCCTGGTCTGTGACATCACCACGCACCTGCACACAGCGACCATCCTATCACACAGTCTTACAAAGACAATGTGGTAAATCCTGGTAAAACCTTCCAATACTGGGAGATTTATTTGAAAGAATATGGACTAAAACACATATACCAATCGTATGCAAACAGTGCTGCTGTACCAAATGAAAACAAAGGAAAGTAAAACAAGCCTATTTAATCTCAATGTATCCACTGCAATGTATGTAATATAGCTCTCATCTCTGTCAAAGCAAAGCCCTGCAAGAGGGTGGATACAGAAAGCCCCCAACTCCCATCAGAACAAAGTACACTGTATTTATAATCCCCCAGGGCTCTTAACTGTGGTGAAGATTGATTAAAAAGGGAAAGAAATGTTTGAAATATGCGCTCGGAGGGGATGGATGAAACAGACATTTAAAGGTAATTTAAAGGTGGGGAATAATGCATAAACCAAGCCTGGCCATGGCAGACCTGACTGCAAGTTTTAGCTGAAGCCCAAACTGTCCAGTGCAAAGTGAATCTAGATGAGCTGTGACATATGGAGCACATTGAAGGCAATGCATTAACTAATCCACTTCAATGCTAAACTCTGCTCTGAGAATCGGAGGAGGACCCATTCTAAATTTGCACTTGCAACAGCCAGTCATGCAGCTGGAAGGATTTGGAGCTCCAGAAAAGAATAATATAAACACATCTCCCAGGTACTTGTGAGTGGTTTAAACAGGCTGGGTGAAGGCAGTGTGTTACGTGTGATTACAATTCATTCAGCCCCATCAGCACTGTAGATTCCCCCTCTTGCTGGAAGCCCCAATCCTAATTCCATGCTGTTGATGTTGGTTGATCAGGCATGAGCCAAAAGGCAAAGTGCCTACTTCGAAATTGAGTAGATCAATGATCACAAACAAATCCCATTGTGCAATTAAGTGGGTTCAATGAATCCCTTTCAGAAATGAAGCCAGCGTTACTGGAGGTAGGGTATAATCGATGGAGCCCTGGCAGCAGACACATCCCACTTACGTCAAGCAGAAGACGCACCACCTCCGTCTTCCCATAGAGAGCTGCTTCGTGCAAAGCGGTCCCTGACTTGGTCGTTCTGTTGATGTCGATCCCTGCCTTCAGAAGCAGTCTGAGGGCACAGTGCAGAAGAGACATTCAAAAGAGAGCACTGCATTGTGTTATACAACAGTAAGCACGCTACCTACTTCATTCAAATTCAATGTTCTTGTTGAACACATCTGATAATTAAAAAGCTGATGCCTATTAAATTTATTTCCTTTTTTAACAATTTGACAAGTTAACACAGCAAATAAAAACACAATAAGAGAATGGTAAATCAGTATATTGACATTAAGACATAATTTTGTATATCTTTACTCTGCTAAATAGAAATGTTTTGATTAGCAGAGAGTCCTAGATACAAGCAATATCCACATTTAAGGCACTCATCTCACAGTACTTTATTAAAACAGGCATGATCAACATACCCCAAAAATATTTATTTTCTAATTTTGCAGCAATTTATATTGTTAATGGTTCTAATGCTCAGTAAATAAGTGACTGCATTGTTTTTTAACAGGTCAATACAAAAATCACAAATTGACAAAAGATGATTTGTTGTGGTGTCGTATAGAGAGCATGGTAAAATCAGGAAAGATCATTTTAACAGCTAATGGTTTAGCCAGGAGATAAAAAAAAAAACATGGCTTAGAGATATCTGGGAGATCCTGTGTGGATTAAAGGAGCCAGGATTTAAAAAGTATGTTATTACTTAGTAACAATGAGTGTGATTTGCCCCTTCCTTTATTAATGTATGTTTCATGCTATAAACACCCTGATTTTTGTCATGTTTTATATTTAATTGTGCTATGTATTACATTTATATGAAAAATATTTGATTGAAACATATTGAGCCTACATTTAAACCATCACTGTAGTTTTCATTCAATTCACATTCAATCACATTATTAAGAGTACTTTTCTTTAATGAATACTGTATATTGTTGATTGGCGCGATGACTTTATATTTCCAGTGAGATATATATGTATACCTTAAGAGCCGACAGGCCGTCCACAGACGTTGACTATAAGGACGCCTCGAGAAGTCTGTATATTCAACGTATACAGATGCCCTGAAGGGCCTTTTTGCATTTATAATCCAGGTCAAACAGTGGATTTGAAGAAAAAGAAGCATAAATCATGTTTAGGGCAAAAAAATTATTATTATTTTATTTATTAAATATCCTTTTGCCAATAAAGTAGTACCATTTATAACTATGAACTACACACTGAGTTAAACTGAGTAAGTACATTTTATTGGAACATGCAAAAGAAAGTACATCTGTATTTTTGATACTGTGTACGTTGCCATTAAACAGATACACCAGGGGGCAGAGTTGAGACAGCACTGAGTTATTTTTTACCCTTTCGCTGACAGTACAACGATATCTCAGATTTCAGTCATTTCTGTGCCTGAGAGAGGTGGATAATGTGCAGACGTGCCTTTTGTGTTTTTCTGTAGTGCTTACAAACCGGTACAAAATACACTATTTTAAGTGACAAAGTCGGGGTGACTTTGTTTGCTATCTTCCAGTTCATTTAATTGTGCAAATCTGCATGTCTACTTACTACTTTGGTTTTTTTTTTACAGGTAATTGGTCTATCAGTTTCGTAGTACAGCTGTACATATGTAACTGTAAAAGCAAAATGGATACCGTCCGATACTTTAAAATTCTGTGAGGCAGCTCAGTGATTTAGAATATGCGACAAGGCTCCAACTGTCCGTATCTATCCAATATACAGACAGTTGGAACCTTGCTCGACCAATCACATTGCTTGTTTCACATTCTATTGCCAGCCCTGGATTTTATATATATATATAGGACGGCCTGTTCTAGACAGATTCACAGTTGTGTCATATTCTCTCCATTTCTTAATTATGAACTTTATTGTGCTCCGGGGGATATTCAATGCCTTGGAAATGTTCTTATATCCTACCCCTGATTGGCGCTTTTGAAGAACCTTATTCCAGATTTGCTTTGAATGTTCCTTCACCTTCATGATGTAGTTTTTTTTAGGAAATGTACTAACCAACTGTGGGACCTCCCAGAGACAGGTGTATTTAACCTGAAATCATGTGAAACACCTTAATTGCACACAAGTGGACTCCCTATTTAACTAATTATGCGACTTCTGAAGACAATTGGTTTGCACTAGAGCTTATTTGAGTGTGTCATAGCAAAGGGGGTGAATACTTATGCAATCAATTATTTTCTGTTTTATATTTGTAATTAATTTAGAACAATTTGTAGATTTTATTTTTCACTTTGACATTATGGACTTTTTTGTGTTGATCAGTGGCAAAAACTCCTTATTAAATTCATTTTGATTTCATGTTGTAACACAATAAAATATGGAAAAGTGCAAGGGGGGTGAATACTTTTGAGAGCCACTGTGTGTATATATATATATATATATATATATATATATATATATATATATATATATATATATATATATATATATATATATATATATATATATATATATAGGCAGGGAACATAATGTGAGAGCCTGCATGTTTAACAAAGGTAGCAGTGATTTATTTAATACACTGGCACAGAGCTGACTGGTTGGAAAGCTCTGCTGGCAAATCGATTAAGTGCTACTGTTCTTTATCACAGTCACTGGTAATCAGGGCTGAAATGTGTTGTAGCATTTCTAAAATCAGTGAGTCTTTACTAAATGTTACATTTAATTACATTAAATACCAACTGAGTTAAAATACACTTATAGTATCTAACACATGTTTACTAGAACATGAAGTAGGCTATAAAATTTACATATAGTAACTTAATTATTTACTTGAATAATAATACATTTACTGCTGTTTTGTACTTAACTTTTTGCTCATAAGCAACCCAAAAGTTACTTATAATCCAACATGTGTACTAATTCAAGTGGTAGCCTCTTGAAGACTTCTTTTCGGTCAGAGTATAAAATACAAATGCCATCATTAGAGTGTAACAAGAAAATGCTGTGATTTTTTCCAAGCTAAACCACAAACTCAGCCATGGTTTCGACTAGCACAATACTATTTAAGTTACCTGCTTTTATTACTATGTGATAAGGGTTGGGTTGAACTTATTTATTTAAGTTACAGGGGAACATACCATGGATAAAATACTTTAGTCAGAGGCAGATAGGCAGATTTCAGTTAAGTCACCTTTACGTATAAAGGGAAATATAGCAATTTGGAAGTATCCCAAGTGTCTGTTATTCCTCATGAAGAAGCGCATTTTCCAGAAGACACTGCATGCTGTATTAGCGCAATACCAGTAAGACACACAGGATAATCACGCCCATTATCACTTGTCCATCTTTTCTGCAGATTGGGTCTTCCAGAGTACTTTCGAAATAACGAAGTGTACCATGGTTTAGACAAAGCTATCATTTGGTACTTCGGCATGATACAAACTGTTACTTTCCACTTAGACATGACATGCATATTACAGCTCCCAACATGGCCCTCACTGATTAAACTAGTGTGCCTCAGGGCTGATTGTTTGATTACCTCATGAGCATTCACGCATATGTGTTTGTCGATATGGTGAGTAAGTGAAGGGAGATTAAGGTAGAAGACGTCTACATAAAACAATCTGATCCAATCTCATGCTTTCTCTAGCTATGGCACTTCCGCAGGTCTGACAAATATCGTAAGGGATGTTGTAAACGTCTCGCAACACAAAACGAGAATTGAAACCAGAGTACATTTGTAACATGACGAGGTATCAAACAAGAGTCAAAACTAGGATACATTTTGATAGTCCCTCAGTTGACAAATACCCAATCTGCATCTTTTCTTGTGCTGAAGATCTTTTGTACCTTTGCATATCTGCATTAAAATTCTGAAGAAATACGAGCAGTGCGAAAGCGGGTTTAAAAATGCTGTCCGTAGACAGCCGGGGTGAGAGGAATTCGGCCAATCCCTGAGGAATGTGGATGGTATTACATGCGGAATGCATCTACACTGATCATCCTGTGAGTGTGTTAATCATCATTAACACACTCACAACTTTTACTGCTTGCGGTAAACCAACGGGTGAATTCACATTTTGACACAGTATCTCTTTCACATATAGTTTGAACTTTAACCTCTTTCAAAAGAGATCCCATTGAGTAATGTGAGGGGCAGGCTCACCGGTGCCAGTTAAGGAAAACTTAATCTTCTGATAACTTGATGGTAGGTTTTGCTAAAGCCCTTTTTCATGTGGGCATAGTCCCAATAGAATGGGTACAACATTATTTTTGTCTCAGTCCTAAATGTAATCTGCAGAGACAATAATTCACCTAAAATGCACTATGCTATGTATGTTAGAGTCATTGCCGGTGCAACTAGACTAAAGAGCGCTTCCCTACTGACAATCAGTGCGTTCATCCTAGCTTTCCTACTTGAGTAGCGCAAGTGAAAGAACTTAACCATAGCAGAGTACTGACAGCACACTCATCAGAGAAGAGTTGACTGGTCCTGTCCTTATGAAAGTTTACAACGCTGTAGTTTATAATGGTTTGCAATGTTTTTAATATGCTTTTCCATACCTTTCTGGTCTTTACAATGCTAACCAATGTTTTACCATGCTTTCACGACTCTTTGCTATGCTTTCACTATACTTTATTATACTTTGCTATGCTTTTATTTGGGGAAACTTTTATAAGTGTGAGAAGGGGAGACAAAGTGTGGAGGAGTTGTAATTGCATGTAAAAGACAAGAGTTCTTGTAAAAGGAAGAAATGTCTACACCCTGCTCATCCCCAGGGTTTACTCTTACTAACTAGCAAGTGTTATATGCACGTGGTACAGATTTCTCCCTGTCAAGAAGATTAGAAGACATACTCTCTCCAGGGACTAACACAGAGGCTCACATGCCTTATGGAGTTCCGACGTTCAGTGTATGAAATAGTAACCAGGGTGAACAGGTCATCAGCATTGTGCTGTGCTTAGCTCAATAACAACAAGGACATTGTTGCACAAGCTGTAAATGTGTCAAGCGTGTGAGATACATTTACAACCTGTGTAATAATTTCCCTGTAGGGCTTGTGTGGCCTTATAAATCACACAGTACACTCTCCTGTCCTGGAGGATTGCTACAGCTATAACTTTACAATTGGAACAAGATGGATGGAAAATAAATGTCTTTCCATATACATCCTTCTATATTAACACAGACAGAGACTGCGATCCCCAGAGCCCACTGTGGGAATGCTGTGCACAGAGCAGAAATAGACAGCTATGTAATGTAACAGTACATGAGACCATGAGGATAGAAATATATTCATAAAAGCACTAAACCAATAAAGACAAGAAATTATGATTTTAAAGCAAACATGTTTACAAATATTATATTTTAAAGGTTACAACATCTACTTTCTGACATCTATATAGCATTTGAATATCCTAATGTGAACCAAACTCAAAAGATTCTCAGTACACAAACAGGGAGCTGGGAATCATGTTAATAAAGGTAATACAATGGATTTTAAAATATGGTTAGCACTGCTTTGAATTATTTGATAATTCAAATGTCTTTATTTGCCCCAATTTAGAATAAAGACTAATAATTGAAGGCGCTTTGTTGGCAGAGGCTTCCGTATCCAAGACTGCAAAACTCCTGCAGTTTCACGAGGAACAGTCCCTGAGAACAGACAGATTTGCAGTGGTACTCATTGAAGAACATCTCCCTCCAGAACAAGCTGTTAAAACAGACAGACCTACTGCAGTCCAACAGCAGACTGATAGAATCTCCCTCCCCTGATAGTGAAGCAAGAGTGAGCTAGAGAGAAGAATAAGGAATTTAAGCAGCAGGTAGTGTTTTTCTCACCGGATGATGTCCTTGTGTCCATTCCTGGAGGCGAGGTGCAGGGGAGTGTTGCAGCTGGAGTCCGAGCTGTCCTTACTCTCTCCCTCCAGCAGGGCCACACACATGTTACTGCTCAACAACAGCTGAGCCACCTGGGGAGAGGAGAGAGGGGGCTGTGAGAGCAGGGCACACTGAGGACCTAATCAACAACGCAGAGTCTATCAGCAAAGAGTGAAACCCTTTAGCAGCACTTCGAAAGGGACTGAGAGGACCTTAGCAACAACGCAGTTTATCAACATACAGCTTTGACCACAGATTCTGCATCACCCTACAAAATTAAGTCATTTTGCTTCAAAAAGTCAAATGAAGCCTGCTTAATAATGTTAGGTTACATACTGAATTACATACAGCTTTATAGTTTTCCATATACTGGTACTGTTGTACATATTTACATTGTATATCTAGGATTTTTGTCACAACTGTGTCCTCGCCAATTACTATTAAAGAAAATACCCACTATAGCTCATAATGTAACTATTAACCATACTAAACACAATACTTCAATAAGAACTAGTGATTCTGGCTTAATTATCCCTAGATTCATGATGAAAAGACATTAACAATTAATATTATGTATGTTTAAGTATTTCAAATCAATTATAAATGTATATTTGTTATAAGACAAAAAGAAACCTAACAATCCAAATTATTATTGCATTTATTCATATTCTCAAAGGAAGAAGAATAAAGGTTAGGAAAAGTAATGCATTGTTAAATGTTCACAATGAATCCTTGATGCGTTCTCTGGTCATAGTGGTCTTAGTGAAGCAGTCTTAAGTCACACATTGTTCGGTTCAGTCACACATTACATATACATGTGCTTGCTTCCAAGTGGCTAAATATGCATGTACAATGTTTAGCATCTAGCTGAATAGATGCACATTACGTATTGTGACGATAGCAATATCATGGCTTCAGTTCACTTACTTGTAAACACACAATATAAGTTTGATACTTATTCTGTTGGTGCGATGTTTAAAACAAAGTCTTCTTAACACAGCTGTCCCCTCTGTAGAAGTTAGCTTTGCAGCAGTAAAGTGCAGCATCTCCATAAAGGCTGTAGGCAAAAGCTTTTGTCATTCCGGAGGGAGCCCATCTTCTCCGGGACAGCTTTGAAGATTACATCATTGTGTCTTCGTTGAATAACTTCGGAGTTTGATGAGTTGAGATTGAAAATCCTTGTTTTGAGTTTAAATAGCATGATGTATAGGCGTTCCCTTGTACTGTAAACAAGTCCTTGTCGGTCCTTCCATTGGTTCTCAGTATTTGATAGACAGTTGCATGTCACACAAAAAGGGTGTGTTAGAAATGGAATGTATCCACCTATTTTGTTATCAAAGGATTTTACATTTATCATTTAAACCTCCTATTCAACATAACTTTAGTTACATTCATTTGAGAAGCATATGAATTTCAGTTTCATTCTCTATACAAAATTACAACCATATAAAACATATCATAATCCAATCAAAGAATAATATTCAAAAATAGTTATTAGTATTATAACATTCATTAAAAACAGAATCAACCCTTCAGATTTATTGGGAAACTTAAAATAACTATTAAACTTGTGTCCACAAGTTATGTAATTAAAAATGATTCTTAAAGCATTTTAACTAACCTTTAACACAATAATGGTACAACTACATAGTCACTGTAGCTTGGCTTGGTAAGTTTTATGACACCTTAGGAGAAAGACAATCAGATAGCATTTTGGAAGGCGAGCTTCAAACAGTTAACACTGTTTGGCCTGTGCCTTGATCTAATCAACAAGCTCTGAAATAGATCTGGTTAAGAATGTTCTGGAATCGGTGTTAAAAACCCGATCACCACAGGATGTCACACAGACAATAGTCTGAATTAAATATCTGGGAAATGCTTATATTAAAATGAATTTAACCATGAATTTCCTTGACAGTACTTAACAAAAAATTGACAAAAATGAAAAATGTGAAACATTTCTAAATATGACATGAAAGACTTTACTATGATTATGGCTTGCGGTGATGCAAAACTGGCCATAGCTGTAGAGTGAAGTCCTTCAAAAGGGACTGAGCATGGACAGTGACAATAGACTAAGTTATACTGCTCAACAAATTGCACTATTTTATAATCTAACGTATGCTGCTGTGACTATATGACTTAAAAAAGCAAGCTACATAAGTGTAAACTTTTTTTTTCCTTTATTTCCTCAGTGATATTCAAATATCAAGACCCTTGTCTATATTTAGAAGCAAGTGCAAACACAAAAGTCTTCTTTCTGCAGCAGAATAAAATGTTTTTAACTGTATAAAACTTGCAAGAAATTGTAAATGAACTGTCCCTATGTATAACTATGATGTTTCTTGCTACTGTAGAACTCCAGAGTTACGAACACACCAGGAACGGAGGGAGTTCAAGTAGTACCACTGTAACTCTGAACTCTAACTATGAATAACTGTGTTATTTTCAATTATTTAATGCATCTGTACTGTATTATTAAAATGTTTACATTAACCCAAGGAATAACAACAAGGAGTATAAAAAGAACCCAGGAGAGCAGCTGTGTTTAACTGTTAAAATGCACACATCCAACATGTTTGAGTAAAACTAAAGAAACTTCTAGTCTGGTAACAAATGGTTCTTTAAAATTATGTTTGCAAAGGTCAGATTATGATTTTTAATCATCACTTATACAATATGCAGTGCTTTCCTCCAGGGGAGTCATCGCCTAACACCTGGTTGGCAGTGCTGATGGGATGAAAATCCCATCTGATGTTGCAGAGCGTGTTTGGCACATCTGAGGCCAATGATATGGTGGTGGGCTGGAGCGCAGTCCTGGCTATGTGAGAGAGCTGTGCTGATGGAAGAGGGTAAACCCCAGACTGGACACAGCTGCTGAGACGTGCTCTACCCCGGCTCCAGCCGTCACCAGCAGGGAGAGACTAGGTGGCATGAGCTCATTCCTCCCGGCACCAATATCCCACTACGACCATTAACCTGTCCCCCTGCAACACTGCTCCCAATGGAGATGAGAAATGACTTGTAGTTGTGCTAAATCAAAAAGTGGTCATACCATATTTTAAAGGATTTTCACTGAATAGGCGTAAGAATTAGGATCAAGACTTTTTCCCTCCCTCGATATACCACCCTCACATTCCAGAAGATATTCCTTCTTAATCGATGTGCACCAATACAAACAAATGCTATTTCCTCTGTTACATTCTGCTACCCTCACTGTCTGCCATCTGCCAAATGGAAATTGTTGCTTCCTGCAGTTTGAAACACTGGGAGGCTAATCCCACTGTTCGTTATGACAATGTATCATGCATATTCAGATTTTCTAATGTAGTAAATTCAGCAGGTGGTTAAAATGGCATTATCAATATAACAACCGACTCTGTGAAAACATTTATCGTATATATCTTACCTGAACCACTTTAAATAAATTCACCACACGATTTACTACTTTAAATTACTCAAGCTAACAACCTCTATTGGTATTTGTTTTATGTCTTATTTAACTTGCTGTTGTTTGACACAGGCCCTCACTGTAAATCAGACTTCAAGTCTTGCTGAGTAATCACCCTGGTAAAAACTAATTGAACATGAAACTCTCAAATAAATCAGTACAGATGTGTGCTGTTAACACATGGACAACCAGCAACATGCTCCCCCTTCTATGCAAATAATCACATTACTGCACTTCCCTATGTATTTATGTATGGATAATAGATTCTTCATTTAAACGCATTCCAGATGGTTAAGCAGTCACTGTCCTTGGTTTTCATTAGTTTGAATTCTTTAAAGCTGTGCAGCGTTCAGATTGAGAGATGTGTGTATCGTCCTTACAACTTAAAACACGACAAATATTTAATTTTTTATTTTTATTTTATCCAATCTTATTCAGAAGGCAATACATTTATTAAAGTTTGTCAGCTGTTTGTCAAATTCTTTACAAAGAGAAAAAAGAAACTAATGCAGACACATTCATAGGGTCTGCATAATCGCATTTGCATTAAAAAAAAAAATAAAAAAACATGAATTCAGTGGATTCTAGCCAAATTAAATCCAAATAATCTACAGGAGTATAAGGGTGTATGATTAAAAGTCAATATTAGTGCCAAATTAAGAACACAAGAAAATTTACCATCTAAGCTCACTCAGCTCTTAGTAGATGATCTCAGAACTTTGTCAAGTCAGGTCTTAAAGGATCCAAGTGATTCTACTTCAACAACCACTTTCTGTGTGAAAAAAGTGTCTACTTCCCTCTATCCTGTCTATTTCCACTTAATTTCCAACAGTGTCCTCTGGTCTTAGTTTCTGTACTGCGCTTAAAGTACTGGTTTGGGGTAACTATGTCAACTCCTTTTAAGATTTTGAAGACTTCAAATCATGTCTCCCCTAACTGTATGTGTTCTAGGCTAAATAGAAGAATAACACAATTATCTGAGTAACTAGTAACAAGAAATTAGACATTGTGTTCACCATGAAGACAGTGACAGACAGATGGACACAATTAGTGAATGAAGGCCCTAAAAATGGGCCTTCCACCTCTGGAATCCCGGTTTTGAATCAGGTTGTGCAGGTCACATGTGAAATAAGTTTGGTCATCTCAGCTTGTGTTGATGCTTGATGGGCGAACTGGCAGGCTGACACCAATAGGTGGAGATGAAGAGCAGCAACTCAGTGTCCAAGGAATCAGCCAGGCTAGACCCCAAATATAGTACAGTATTCAAATCAGTAACTGTAAAATGGAACGCATTTGCTTACACTAAAGTTGGAAGTGACTTAGCAAACGCAGTCCAGTGCCAGTGTCTATACATTGCATATGTACTTTTTTTTCAATAAGCATTGTGCATGGTAACAGATTTTGTATACTTTTAGTGTTTTGTTTTTTTTCAGTTTCAGCAACGTGGTACATTTGTAGCAACTTTCAGAATGGTTTGATCCAGCCCATCACTGCCAATTTTTATTGAAAACATTTTAAGCACTGATATCACACAGGAGCTTCGTTAGCCAAGTGGAGTACCAGAGGTTTTAAAATAAAAAATACATGCTTGCTGTGACACATGTTTCTTTGAAAACCAGACATGGAAGAGCACAAAAGTGTAAGATTTAAGTAATTACAGTGGCTCTCAAAAGTATTCACCCTCCTTGGACATTTTCACATTTTATTGTGTTACAATACGGAATCAAAATGGATTTAATTAGGAGTTTTTGCCACTGATCAACACGGAAAAAAGTCCATAATGTAAAAGTAAAAAATAAAATCTACAAATTGTTCTAAATTAATTACAAATAGAAAACAGAAAATAATTGATTGCATAAGTATTCACCCCCTTGAGTCAACATTTGGTAGAGGCACCTTTGGCAGCAATTACAGCCATGAGTCTAATTGGATAAGTCTCTACCAGCTTTGCACATCTGGACACTACAATTTTTGCCCATTCTTCTTTGCAAAATTGCTCAAGCTCCATCAAGTTGGATGGGAACCTTTGGTGAACAGCAATTTTCAACTCTTTCCACATATTCTCAATTGGATTGAGGTCCGGGCTTTGACTGGGCCACTCCAGGACATTGACATTTTTGTTTATAAGCCACTCCAGTGTGGCTTTGGCTGTATGTTTGGGGTCATTGTACTGCTGGAAGATGAATCTTCTCCCAAGTCAGGTCTCTTGCAGATTTAAGCAGGTTTTCCTCCAGGATTTCTCTGTACTTTGCTGCATCCATTTTGTCCTCTATCTTCACAAGCTTTCCAGGCCCTGACACAGAGAAGCATCCACATAGCATAATGCTGCCACCACCTTGCTTCACGGTAGGGATGGTGTTCTCAGGATGATGTGCGGTGTTAGGCTTGCGCCAAACATAGTGCTTAGCATTGAGGCCAAAAAGCTCTATTTTGGTCTCATCAGAATATACAAGTTACAAAAGCCAGCTAGTCAATTATAATATACCTTTATTAAGTCCATTGGTACTTTCTTTAAAAGTAGGGGACTGTGAACGGGCAGTGTTATGGTGCAGCCTTTAATGGCTGTAAAATAGCAGGCAGAGGCAAAAAGTAGGCAAGTTAAGCACTCTTGAAGGTGTTTATTTACAAATTGTGCACTGTCTCTTTAAATATGTGAGGTGGAGGTGGAGGTGAGGTGGTAGAGGTGAGGGGGAGATTAGGTGGAGGGGGTGAAGAGGAGGTGAGGTGGAGTTGAGGTGAGGTGCCCCTTGCCTGAAAATTTCTCTCACAAGTTGAAAAAATACTCTTTTTAGATACCTGTGGCTGGACTTAGTTGATTGTTAATGAATCAATTAAGTCCCTGCCATAGTCTAGACATGTATTTGGCAGGGATAGTATTAACTCTATCCCTGCCAAACTAGAATAACAACAAATAATAATACAGTATATCAGGTTTTTCCCCAGGCCTTTTCAGCTGGGCGGGCCGCTCAGCAAAGTGGCTAACGCCACCCAGCTGAAAAAACCCGATCTGCCCGTCTTGCAGATGCTACTGTGCCTTTAACAATCAGGATTGATTGTGCTTCTAGCAGACTAGATCAGTTGTGCTTTGCTGGGTGAAAAAAAAAAAAACTTGGAACCACATGACAGCTGTGTTACGTCTTGACACAACATTTAACCAATCAGAGAGTTGAAGGGGCAGGTTTTCTGTGTTAAGCTCTTCGAGGGGCTAAAACGTTAAAAATGACTGCTAAAAAATAGCTGATTATTTTCAAAGCAAAAATAGTGACAATGAATGCAGGGTGTCAAAATAAGCCAGTGATCGGCACAATCCACCAGGTATTATCAGGTATTATCATTCAGTCAATTTTTTGTCATATTATTGTACTGTAAGGTGATATATAGTACATTACAGCTATACATATGCACCAAAAAAATGCGTATTCCTTTTGTTGTGATATTGTAAAAAATATGTACCCCGGTGCTTGTGAGAGATATTGGGGGTTCATATATAAAGGCTGTACACCTTTAAGAAGAAAGGCTTGAGAGGATATCAGCTGTTGTCAGCTGACAACACTATCTAAGTGATGAATGAACCTTCCCCAGTCAAATCATAGAGTGCCTAAATAAACACAGCAAATTAACCATAATAAAAAAAAAAAAAAAAATGAAAAAGAACTAGTATATACAAAGGCTTTTAAGCGGAATATTTTTCAGTTATAGTCAAAGAAAGGTAAATTCTTTGTTGTATTATATATATAGGTAAGGCAAGTGTATTTATCCATTTTAAAAGTGCTCCCGTAGCTATAATAGTGAACATAAGGAAAATGTTTACACAACACAACATGGAGGCCAAGAGCAGGTACAATACTTTTTTCTATTCTGAATGCCACTTTGTCTAATCTCCATTTGTGACCCCCTGAGTCCTTATTTCTTTTTTTCAGGTTGAAAAAGTCCTTTGGGTTGACATAGCTTATTGATCCCAGAATCTCATCAAGCAGCTTCTTGAAGGATCCCAGGGTGTCAGCTTCAACAACATTACTGGAGAGTTGGTTCCAGACCCTCACAATTCTCTGTGTAAAAAAGTGCCTCCTATTTTCTGTTCTGAATGCCCCTTTGTCTAATCTCCATTTGTGTCCCCTGTTTTTTCAGGTCGAGGCTGTACACCTTTTGACATTTCAGAAGAAAATGCTTGAATTATATCAGCTGTTGTCAGCTGACATACAAATGCTTAAGTGCAGAGATGCTGGATTATTACAACCCGGAATAATTCTGGTCGCTCTTCTTTGCATTCTTTCTACAGCAGCAATATCCTTTTTGTAGCGAGGTGACCAGAACTGAACACAATATTCTAGATGCACGGATGTTGGATGTCAATACTCTGTTACAAACTCCTCATTCACAATTCTACATTCACGACCTACAGCAGGGGGCTAACTTGATAAAAGTGAATCAGAAAGACCTGCAGTGATCTAGTCCTGTAATCCCTTCAGATTCCTTATTGACATCCAATGTTCCTGCACTCAGCATTGGTCTCCTCCTCCTGTCAGGCACAGATTAATGAAGCTCATCCAACAGGTTACATTGATAATCATCACATTAAATGACAAAGCACCTGAAGCTTGATGCACAATTAACAGGTTTAATGATGTATCATTGAGACCCTCAGTCCCTTATTAAAAATGACATCCCTGGATACATGAAAACTCTGTGTTGTACATATGCCCATACAGCCGATATACACATCTCCAGATGGGCTACCATTATGAACTGCTCACATCCCCAGAGGTTTGACAGCATGGCAGTTCTACTTACCTTCAGCCTCCCAAACTCGCAGGCCAAGTCGAGCGGAGTCTTCCTCGCCTTATTTACGATGCAGGGGTTGGACTGGTGCTGCAGCAGCATCTCCGACTGAAAAACAGAAGGAATGATGTAACCACTGCAGGAAACACAGAAGGAGCAAGGTAACCACTGAAGGAAAAACAGAAGGAACGAGGTACCAACTGCAGGAAACACAGAAGGAACAAGGTAACCACTGAAGGAAAAACAGAAGGAATGATGTAACCACTGCAGGAAACACAGAAGGAACAAGGTAACCACTGAAGGAAAAACAGAAGGAACGAGGTAACGACTGCAGGAAACACAGAAGAGCGAGTTAACCACTGCAGGAAAAACCTGACTAAGTCCAGTTAAAACGGAAACATTTTTACCTTCACGATTTGCTTTGTAAGCTCACCTATAATGAGTTTAAACTAACAACTGATGAATGATTACTCTATCAAGACTGACATACAGTAAAGTGTCAACTGCCATTAAAAATAAACCTGTTTTATAAAATGTACTAAATGTACATGGGATTGAAATCAGACGAACATTTCAATAACTTGCACCAATGCAAATGCATCATATTTTGATACTTCTAAGAATCTATATCTGTATCTATACCATCCTACACATGGTCCATGGTGGCCCTACCCGAATATGGGTCCACTCCAAGCATATCTTCTGTCTGCTTGTTAAGTAACTTTTTCAAATGCACGGCATGTGCGAAAGGATTCCACAACTAATTTCTCTTGACAGATGCAATTTGAGCATGGGGTTAGGCTTGAGAGGGTGTGGCAAATTGGCTGGTGGATGACATCAGACAGAAACACACAGACAGGCAGATGCAGGGCAAGACTGAGACACAACGGTGCTCAGTTCTTCATTAAACAACAAAAATAAAAAGTTTAAACAAAACACACAAAATAAACCAGTGGCCAAAACAGACAGACACTAACAAAGACAGTGAGACCGACAAACGAGTACCGCGCTGGTGCTTCCAACACGAAATAGCAATTGTTATTTCTATTTTAATTCTCCTTCTTTCTCCCATTCTCCGCTCACTGAACACCCAACCCCAAGTGAGAGAAACACTGAATCTTTTATGCAGCTGTACTGAGACTCGATTGTCAATCAATCATTCAATTTGAATCTCGGCACAGCTGCACGTGAACTAGTTGCGCTCCCCGTGCATCCATGCTAATGCCCACTTTAATCTGCACTTGGAGTGATTGTGCATTTCCCTGTGCCTAAATACAAATATACATTTTACATCTCCTGTGCTACATAACCCACATTCTGTGCGCTACTACAATAATACAATAGACAACATTAACATGCCACATAAAACATAATACACAAAATATACACAGGTGGGGGTACCCTGTCACAGAGAGGCAGAGAGTGAGAGAGAGCGCAGTTAGCATGCAGACATTCTCCTAGTCAGCTCAGTGGAGTCTTGAGTAAGAAAAGAGACTGAATTATTCTATCACTGTTTGTAATTTTGCTAGTTGCCACCCAGCAGGACAGCCTTGAAAAACAAAACGGGTTCTTATCCTGATTAAATGTAATTGAATTAAACTGAAAAAAAAAAAAAAACATTGCCGCTGTACTCTGTCACCCACATCTAACCTCAAGAATACATGACCATTGCTGCAGTATTTTAACAGGGTTCAAAGACAATTTAACCAAAAATATGGAACAATTCTCAATTTCTTTTGCCACGTTTCCACTGATACAAGCGGGACTCTCAACACATCTTCTCCTTTAGGCTCTTTTCAGATTTTATTATTCTTTTTAAATGTTCTAGACCAGTGGTTCTCAAACTGTGAGTCACCAGTGCCTTTCAATGGGGTCGCAAATACTTGTTCAATTTAAAAGAAAAAAAAAAAAACTTTTTAGTTTAAGAAACAGGTATGTTCATTTATTATTATTACTGGCACTTTTTACTCCAAATGAGTCCTTGTTTTCTCTTCCTGCCTTTGTCTGAACATTCTGAACTGGTTATCTAGCAACCAGCTAAGGCTTTTTTCCACTGTTACATGTCAGCCAATCAGCACTTCTGTACCAGCCTTGCATCAGCAGAATACACATTTGTAGTGTTAATTGGACTATATTTGCTGTGAAGGGAGTTTAGAATGTTTTACTGTATTGTAACATTTGCTGCTACAGGATAATGCTGCATGAGCTGTTTGCAAGCTCAGTGACTAATGGCAACATTGTGTTAATACAAGAGCTAGCAGTACGTTGCTGGATGCATGACAGGACACGGACTGACAGCCCTGCAAATCTGTTTTCCCTATAGTTATAATGGATGCATGTTCTGCACTGGGATTGATCCCTTGCCAGCGTGGGAAAGGTGCACACAGGTATAAATATTGGGTGAAATCTGTGCTCCACGAGCTAGTTTGAAGATTGGCAGGAGCTTCTGTCTGATTGGAAAATGATAAAGAAAGTGTAGTGTACGAAACTTGTTTTGTTTACCTTTTTATTTTATTGTGTGTTTTGGTGCATACCTCCATTTTATTTCAGTGTGTGTTTTGGTGCATACCTCCATTTTATTTCAGTGTGTGTTTTGGTGCATACCTCCTTTTATTTTCTATCCCTCCCTACCCAGTATCTGTCCGTTTTCCTTCTTTGCCAGCAATAATATTTCACTACGGTATATCAAAATGGTGCGTTTTCTGAAGAAGAGTATTATAAAAGGGAGTAATGAAGGGGAGTCGAGCAGCACTGCAAGCAAAAGAAGTGCTGACAACAAGGATCCGATCAGCAGCAAAAAAACAAGAACCTGAAAGTATGATAAAAATATTTGGAATACAGTTTTACTTGGTTTGGTTCTGAAGAGTCATGGCCACAGTACGTGGTGTGTGGTGTAGTGCTGACTAAGAGAGTTTAAAACCATCGAAAATGTTATGGCACTTGCAAACAAAGCACAGTTCTCTTCAAGGGAAAAACCTCATAATAATGGAGAATTTTTTTTTCTACCATGCGCCAAGCAGGTGGTTTCAATTATTCAAAGTGCTGCCAGCCAGCTTGATTTGCTTCCCCTGTCTAATGGCAGTGGTGCCTGGCATATTCACAGTATGGTTATTGACCTGTATAAGCAAGTGATAGTCAAGGTAAAGCAAAGTATTTTTTTTTTGCTGTACAAGTGGATGAAACGACTGATGTGTCTGGTGCTGCTCAGATGCTGACCTACATTAGATTTGAAGAAGAAGGGAACTCTTTGCTCTTTTGGATGATTTTGTCTCTAATGCTTGCTTGGAATGGCAGCGCTATGTAGGCATTTGAAGTGACAGTGCTCTGGCCATGACAGGAAAAAACAGCTGCTTAGTCACAGAGTGCAGGCTCTTGCACCACAAGCCATTTGGACTCACTGCACGACACAAAGACAAGCCCTTGTTGCTAAAAAAAAAAAAAAAGCCACCCGTTCTGAAACAAGTTCTCAGTGAGGCTGTTCGCATTGTCAACTTTATCAAGTCTCATCTAGCAAATGCCTGCCTGTTTGGAGTTTTGCATAGGCACTGTCAGCTTCTTTACTGCACAGAAGTTTGCTGGCTGTCGCAGGGCAAGGTGCTTAATTATTTGTTTGAGCTCAGAGAGGAAGTGAGAATATTTCTTTCCAGCAACATTTCTCTGCTGGCCGAAAAGCTTGTAATGCTAAAAGGGTTGCTTTGCTAGCTTACCTGGCAGATATTTTCGATCGCCTGAATATCTTTAACACTAGAACCATTATAAGGGTTAGTTTGACCCATTTTGCATTTAAAATGTTAATTACTCTTCCATTGTAAATCATATGTGTATGTCCGTTTTTGATTTTTCCAAAATATATGAATTAAATATCCTGACAGCGTTTGATAGCCAGAATCACAAAAATGATAAAGTTACAAACAGTTCTACCTAGAACCGCCATGTGGGTCAATATGACCCATGCATTAAAATACATGTCTTTTTTTAATATAATGTGAGATATTCTATTTTTGTAAATGCAGCAAACAAGACATGTCCCCTCCTCCTAGCATGTTTTTTTATTTCAAGCCTTTCTTTCTTTGTAGACTGACTACGAGACAAAGATTGCTATGATTGTGGATTTGTCAAGATGCAAACTCAGTGAAAGTCTTGTTGCTAATTTTTCAATGTACCTGGGAGACAACAGTCCTTCATTTTGTTCCACAAATGCAACTGGGAATATATCAGAAGGAAATATATAATACTGAAAGTAGTCATTTTGATTGGAATACGGTCACTTGCATTCAGATGCATACAGCAAACTGAAATGACAGGTAGGATAACAACTTATGTGCCTAATATAAAACGTATTATATACATTTTTTTATATTACTTTTAGAAAACAAAAAACATTTCAGTTTTACAGGTTTGCATGTACCAGTTTACACAATAGTGTTCAGTGGAACTGTGTCTATGTTTACAACACAGCTCCTGGATGCAGGCACAGTCAGCTGGCAGACGCGTACGCTCCTCTATAGAGTACAATGCAGCCATCATACCGGAAGTAGTGGGTTTTATAGTTTTGTGTGTACATATACACCTGTACACGGGCATATATTGCCCATACATACCTGTTTCTTTTGAAATTTGTATTTTATTATATTTTTTTACTGCTTGTAGTCATGCTGTACATGCGCTCATTTTAAAAATAAAGCCTTTTGTTTAACTTTCCATTTAAATACAGTGTTTCTGCAATGCAAATGTTAGATATGATGTTCATGAATAAAACTTTTCAGTTGCATCTGATGTAAGCAGTTTAAAAATGTATGGGTCAAAGTGACCCACGTGGCGGTCCTAAAATCTGGCCGTTTTAGTGTTAACATGTCACTCCAAGGACGAGATACATCTGTCCTTACTCTCATTGACAAAATCAAAAGCTGGATCAAGAAGCTGGCCTTGTGGTATGATCACATAAATTGTGGCAGTCTGGCAGCATTTTATTTTATTTTCAAAGACTGCCTTACAATCCATTATCACATGCCACCTGGAAAGCCTTCAGCGACAGTTTCGAGAGTACTTCCCTGAAAAGGATCAGAAAGCAGAGGTGTGGATTAGAAACCCTTTTATTACAAAAGCGACTGCTAGTGCTAATTTGCCACTTACAGCAGAAGAAACATTGATGTACCATTCTTGTGACAAGACAGTGAATCTCAGAATCTCAGCAACCTCTTGCTAACTTTTGGATTTCTGTGCGACAAGACTATCCATAGCTATCATCTGCAGCTCTGAAAGCGCTCATGCCTTTCCTGTCTACCCACCTTTGTGAATTAGGTTTTTCTGCACTCAGTACAGGACCCGTCTCACTGTGAAGATGACCTTCACCTTTACTTCAGCCACACAGAGCCCTGTTTCTAACATGTGTTCATCCATGCAATCTCACCCCTCCCATTAGGTAAGCAATGTAATATTTAAAAAATGTATTATTAATATTTTTTATACTGTTGACTGTAAAAATAAGCAATGGCTATATTTTAGTTTTGTTGATATTGCCTTGTAATGCATGTTTTACTTATCAATACTAACGATTCTGCAGTAATACAGGGCAGTGGGGTCGCAAAGTTATATTTATTGGTAGAAGGGGGTCGCAGTGCCACGGAGTTTGAGAACCACTGTTCTAGACGGGTCACCCTCAACTCCACATCCAGGTCCCCTTCACTGTGAGAGCCCAATATGCAAAAGTGTGTGCAATCTACCAAACCAGCAAACACATAAACAATCCCTATTCGGGTGGCTCCCACTCTGATATGTGCAGTTGATAATGTTTTGTTTACTCGAGCCAAAGCCTGCACTGCTGGATCCCATCTCTGTGTACACATTAGGGGATTTCTCTCACCTCCCAGTGTGTAAAGAATGGCTATGTTAAAGACACCCTATCTTGACCCCACTCTTGCCTTCCGAATTTTCCTTTATTTTAAAATGTGTGAATTCGAGACAGTTACACTGCTGACAGGTGCAAGGCGTGCTGGTGCAAGCACACCTTAATCTAACATCAACACCCTGCCATTCAGTCCTGGGCCTCCATCACTGAACCTGGATTGCTCTGCCCCCTTTGCCACAGATTGGTTTGGCCTCGGGGCAGATTCAGATATTTTGGGAGATTAAAGGTTTACAGCCCTTTGCTGATATGGCTCGTCAAAAAGGCCAGTGGAAACACACCATGTCTTTATTTCCAATAGGGTCCTCGCATGTTCCAGCAAAATCTCCCAAACTTTAATATTTTAGTCATTACATTTCATTTTGAGCTAATATTTACAACTTCTTTTTCTTGTATAAACCTCCCCTGAGCTGTATTTAAAGAAACAAGTAATCTCAGAACCTCTTCACTATTATTACAATCAAACCATGTAAAATTCAGGGTCTTAAGAAATTCACTTAATCAAGTGCTCTCACTGACAGTTTCAACTGTAAACACACAAAGAGAGAGGATGACAGGGAGAGTGAAGAATGTAAAAAATCAGATCATATGCAGTATAGTAGTGAAATAGAAAGTGATACTATTTTACAGTGACCCCTGATATTGACACAGGAAACCTGTCAATTGATTTTTGCATCAAAACATAAAGGGAAATGCATATAATACAAAAGACAAAGTCAAAACATATGTACAACATTAATACTGTACGTTTCTTTTCAGTTAACTCTTTGATTTTATATGGAATCTCCTATTTGGAGACATCTCAAAGTAAAATTGTACTACTGTTGAATTCTAGGTCAGACGAAAGCTTGAGAGCTGAAATCAGCTAAAAAAGCAGAAAACTTTTACTCCTAATTCAATATAAATATTTCATGGCTGGTTTCACAGACCCCAGTTAGCACTAACCTTGGCTACGCACTGTCCTGTACATTCGTGATCAGCTGAACTCGGGGTTTGTGAAGCCAGCTGCTAAAACCCGAGTGGAAGAGGCACCCCACTATGTGGTTTTCATGTATTGTTACTATTATGTATTCTGCACTTCCCACTGTATGTATTGTACTATTTCATGTATTCTGCACTTTCCACTGTATTTATTGTACTATTTCATGTATTCTGCACTTTCCACTGTATTTATTGTACTATGTCATGTATTATGTACTTTCCACTGTATTTAGTGTACTATTTCATGTATTATGTACTTTCATGTATTATGTACTTTCCACTGTATATCATGTATTATGCATTTCTCTAAGTATTATGGATTTTCTTGTTGTTACTGGATCTTGTAAAGCATTTTGTGATGGTGTTCCACTATGAAAGGCACTATATAAAATAAAGATTGATTGGTATACGTACCACTTCGTAGTGTCCATACTGTGCAGCAAGATGCAGCGGGATCTGCCCATCCTGGGAGGCCAGGTTGACGGACGCGCCAGCACGGAGCAGCTGGTGAACGGAGTTAGCTTTGCCCTGCCAGGCAGCGTAGTGCAGAGGCCTCATTCCTGAGGGCCATAAGAAACAACAAGCAGGGTGAGTCACACCACAGGGCACTCAGACACAACTGCCGGATTACCGCTCGTCCCTCCTGTACTATTCAAAACATATACTTCCTTAGAGTGACCCCCCCAAACAAGACTACATTCGGATAACTTCTCACACTGATGAGGGCATTCCCAAAACCATTTGTCTGCCAGTTCACCAAATACCATCACCGCTCATTGTCGCACATGTCCTTATTTTCAGTGCCTGTGAATTTAGGGCTCATGAACGGTGGTATTGGCTAGTCAGCCACCATGAGTGCTTCCCCTCACAAGCCTCAACCCTAACCTGATGCCCTGTTCACTTGGTCCTTTCACATGCAGAGACAGTTGTGCAAAACTGTGCCTAACTGTGTGCTGGTTTTGTTCTCTGGTCTACACTAGTGTCCTCTGAAGGCTCAGTTAATTCAGGAACACAGTTGTTCATAGGATACAGGGCCTTTCCTGATAAAGAGGTTGGTCTCGCTCCTCACCATTGCTGTCTTTGATATCGACGATGGCCTGGGCCTCTAGCAACAGGGCAATGAGGTCAGTGGTGCCTGTGAGGGCGGCGTGGTGCAGGGCTGAGAACCTGCAGGGAGACCGGGGAGAGAGAGAGAGAGAGAGAGAGAGAGAGAGAATGAGATAATGAGAGAGAACAAGATAACGAGAGAGTTATCATTATTATTATTATTATTATTATTATTATTATTATTATTATTATTATTATTATTGTGCTTTCTTTTGTTTAGATTTTTAACACTGTTACTTTATGTTTTGTATACAGCAATCTAGACCCCACTTTTGTATTTTTTTGAAAAATATAAAATTGCAAAAGGAGGGATCCTGAAGTAACAGTGAGATCTTCAGTGGAGACGGCCTCCTGCATACACACTTCATACATCCTCCTACAGCCAGCCATCAGCTCCCCTGTGCTGGGCCTGTTTTATTTTTTATGATTCATAAATTGCCTTTTTAAGAGAGTTAACAATTGATAACTAGGTAGGAAAGAAAAAGAGGTGTGGAAAGCAGGGTTAAGTCCTTTTACAATGAACTGGCAGAGAAGTACACAAGAAAACATGAATTCAACTATAGTACACCAGGTGCTACATAACAATTTATTTGTATTTTTCTTAGTTTTGTAGAGGCACAACTTTGTAAGCATTGTTCTACTATTTGCAGATAGCAGTTTTGTTCACTCCAAGTATATGTATAACATACTGGGCACAGGAGAAAATAGTGATGCATTTTGTATTTTACCGTCCGTGTCATTTTAGTGCCTTCAGTTTCCTTGGGAATTCATGAACAAAACTACAAAACAACATGCACACAGGTTTCAAGGCTTAATCCTTAAAAATGTAAATGCATGGTCCTAAAACGTCTATCACCATTAATGAACAGTTTACTTGTATTACCAAGGGAATTGTATATAGTATCATCTGCAAAAAAGAGCAACTTGCTATATATCTGAATACTGATGGACATTCTATTGATGATGTCACTGTCTGTGGAATTTACAAATGCTATGGAACACACACAACAGAAAGCAGAAGAATGTTAATAACAAGTGCTAAATAATCTTAACAACAAATTTCATCCCCTGGGTAGATAATACAATAAATCAGTATTATACCGGTAACAAAGAATGCTAACAGCAGTCAATCGATCTTTCTTTCATGGTAGAATACTGATGCAGAGCAGAAGCTGATGCAGAGTTACTGTAATACACACCCCAGGTGCAAGAAACATTAGTTACTGCGACACTGTTTAACATGCAGGAGACCTGGAAATGACTCCACTTGGTGAAGGAGCCAGCTGGCATGTGTATATAGGTTTCAGGGTGCCAAGTCACAATGGAAAGCACTCATCAGGCTGCATCAGTTACACGAACTATGCAGGGTGACAATGCCCTCCAGGAAGCACAGGGCAGGGCAGCGGTATTTCTTATTAACACACAGAATTGTCATGTCCAGCACTGGTAGCACAACAGTCAGTGTGGTCTTGGAGAACCACGGTGTTTCATTCAGAAATCAAAACTAATATGGAAGCAGCCACACTAGGTTGAAGGCCAATTCGGAGGCCAACATTCCATTTCTATATCTTTGTGAAGGGGGCGAGTGGTAACGTGAGCAGGCAGGAATTACACGACATCAAAAAAACACTGCACTTATTATTTTTTGTGAACAATTATTTTTATTTTTTATTTTCCCCACTCTTTGGGAATAGAGAACTGGGTGAGACAATACAATAAAAGTTAGATTAAAACTGAAAACAACATAATATCCAAGACAAAAAAAAGGACATTACAACAAGATACAACAAACTACTTAAATATTAAGGAACTAATGTTCTTTAATTAATTAAATGAAATGTGTCCAAAGGGGAAATGCAATAATAATTTTAATTTGATAATACAGTTGTCCCGCGTTATATGCCCTCCCCCCTCCCCTCCTCCCTCCCTTTATAACGCCACCTTCGCATACCGCCAGCTATTCTCTCTGAACAAATGTCACCAATATAAAAACAGTGCAAAATAATCAAGGTCAATTAAAACAACAAAGTTATGCAGTTAACCTCTGAGTCGCTTTCATAATTTGTTGTTAAATCAACATTCATACCAATGTCATCAACACTACCGCTTCCAAAGCAAAACAGAAAGTACAACATGGCGAGTCGACCCTACATTTAACACCAGAGCAAAAGAAAAAAAATCAGAAATGTATGCATCTGAAAATAAGAAAGCAAGTCAGCAAGACATCGCAAATGTTTTCTTGCCTAAGGTGATGCATATACTGTAATCGAAGGACAACCCTTATGGTAATGTCATATAGGATCCTATAGTGGTATTATAGGACACTGGGACTAAAAAGGTTTTAAAAAGGGTCTCCCTACAGTGGTACTATAGGACACGCTATAGGACTAAAAAGGTTTTAAAGAAATCCTATAGGATATTCTATAGGTCTTGACCAATTTACTGTAGGACTTTCTATAGGTTATTTCCGTAAGGGAATTGGAGACATTGCAGTGGATAAAAACAAACGGCTTACCTTGATGGAACGATTTGGTTTAACCTGAAAAAGGCTTGACGCAGTCTAAAATAAGTGACTTTTATAAACCACAGTAAATGTTAAAAAAAAAAAAAAAGTACAAACAGGTTTGTTTGTTTATGTGCAAGTTTTACACAAATGAAGACTGACAAACTAAAGCATCAGTTTTGTAAACAGCAGAATAGATTACTTTTTTTTTACTTTTTGTTTAAAAAAAACTGTTTACACATTTAACTGCTTAAAAAAGAATGCTGTTGAGCTTAATTTGCTTTGTGAAATAAATAGAAGGCATCGTTCAATGGGGGTTAGTATTCAGCAGTCGTGCCACAAACAGTAAAGTTGAAATGACAGTAAAAAAAAACAAAGAGTATGCTTTTTTTGTTTTTATGGAATTGTTGTTTGGGTAATTTGAAACTAATTGCGTGTTTTATTTTTATTTATTTATTTATTTATTATAGTATAAACTTTTCCTCAAAAGTACCATGTATGTTTCATACAGATGGGAAAAGATGATAAGACGTCACTAGTATATCTACTGTTGTGTTAAGAACTAGTTCTGTAGTTTAAAAAAAGATTGTATTTTATTAAAATGGCCTGCAGATACTGTAATTGTATAACTAAAACATTAAAATGTTTGAATTTAATGCAAACAGAAGGTTGTGTGTGTGTGTGTTTTTTTTTTTTTTTTTTTTTTTTTTGACCCTCACTTTAATGCCACCCTCACTTATTGCCCGTTTTTGCCCATGGACCTTACCTTGCAGTATAAAGAGGGTTTACTGTAATAATAATAATAGTAAGCACTTGATCTTACTCAAACAGCTGTGCCACTTTAACAGCAGCAGTATCCTATGCTGCCATCTTGTTAGGAGTGGCTAAGTGTAGTTGAGCTGTGGACCAAAAACAATGATGTAATGTAAATAATAATAATATTTATTTTGTATAGCACTTTTCATAGTGGACCACCATCACAAAGCACTTTACAAGATACTATGCATCAGCTACAGAGTCACTTACAACAACGTCTCACCTGAAAGACAGAGCACAAGGAGGTTAAGTGACCTGCTCTGGGTCACACACTGTTTCAGTGGCTAAGCTGGGATTTGAACTGGGAAACTCCTGGTTATAAGCCTATTTCTTCAACCACTGGACCACACAGCCTCCTAATAATCTAACCAGATAGAAGAAAAGGAGATAGATGGCTTCACCCAACCCTTCACGATGGTTTTCTTGGCTGCCGTCATCCCTGCTAGGAAAAGCCTCATAGATTGCAATGGCAATGTTAACTGAGAGTCATCAGCCAGCAAAAGCACCTCAGGAGAGAGGGGCATGACCCTCCCCACAAGAGAGTCCATAGTAGCCACAACAAACTGTCAAAAGTTAATAATTTTCAGGCACTCCCAGAACATATGCAAGTATGTGTCAGTCACTTCCAAGACACAAGCCTGGCAGGCAGAATCTGCACCACTTTCATCTGAATCCTGGAGTGGAGTATCACAGAATCTGTGAGCTATTTTATAATGAATAAGCTGATGTGCCAGATTTTTAGACAATATAAAAATATTCTCCCAGATTGTATCCCAGTCAGGGGTGACAGCAGGCTTACTCAATATACTAGCCGATGAGGACGTAAAGGGGCACCACAGAGAACCCCATATGCATGAAGGGATGAGCATAGCCTGAGATATAGGAAGAAAGGAAAGTCCGGCAACAAATCTTGTTCTTGCAAATCCTAAAAAGAACGGAGGCCAGAATCATTAAGATGTGTGTATGTTGAGCGTCAACCAAGGAGAATAAACAAAAGGGTGTGAGCCAGTGTGGCGGAGTGTCCCGCCCCTTTGTGTTTATTAGTGTTTTATGTTGTAGGTAGTGTGTTAATGTTGGTGTTTATGTATAAAATACACAGGATATAAATATGGGTTATGAGCACGAGTTGTAAACTGTAATTTGTATTTAGACAAAAGGATGGTACAACTCATGCCACGTGCATATTTAAGTGGTATGTGAGCACAGGAGTACACAGATTAGTTCACGTGCTGGAATTCAAGTGAATAATTAATTGGTAATTGAATCCCAGCACAATTGTATATATAGATGCACGAAGCACTCACTCGGGGTTGTGTGTTCGGGAAGTGGAGAACGGGTGAGAGAGAGGACAGTTTATTTAGAATAATAACAACTGCTACAGCGTGCTGGAAGTGCCAGCACGGTACTTGTTTAGTGTTTGTCCACTCGTTTGTCTGTCTGTTTAGTGTTAGTACATTTTGTTTGTTTGTTTATTTTGGCTCAAGTGCCGTGTTCTGTTTTGTTCAGCATCTTTATTTTCTGGTTGTTCATTTACTAAATGCTGGGCGCAAGCAAGCGCTCTGCTTCACCAAAACTCCACGTCTCTGTCCTGTGTGTTATTGTTCCAGGTCTGACGTCACCACTACAGTCATCCTGTTCACAGCCAGTTAATAAGAAGGCATTATGCCAGATAGGGGATAGTGTGTGCAGTACATTAGGAATACGAAAAAATATGTAAACCTTATTCCAAGTTTGCAAAGTATTGGCAATAATGGTGCCCATACGAATCAAAAAAACAAATACTTTTTAAGCCAGAAAAGGGGAGATCCTGTAAGTGGTACGATTGAAGTAAAATGTCCTCAATGGGATGCCAAGAACAGGAGAATCCTAATGTAGGGCCAATGACATCATGAAAGATGGTATTAGTTAAAAAAAAAAAAAAAAAAACTTCTCTCATGAAGTATTACACTGAAATGTTAATTATTAATATTAATCTCCTCCACAAACATTTTCACCTCTGTTTTTAACTCAAAGAATCTCTTTAAAACAGTGCCCCTGCTTAGCCAACACACCTCTGTGAAGTACAGCAAGTCACCTTATTTGGATTCAATCTCCTCCAAGAAAGCATGAAATTGTCTGTGCTGCAAACCCCTGGAGCGAATGTAGTTCACACATTTCACAACAACGTACATAACGTTGTCGAGCTTCAAAGATTTACTGCACAGTGCCTGCTGGTGAATGATGCAGTGTAATGCTACTGGTTGCTCTGCATTTTGTTCTTCCATCTTTTTTTGCACAAGCTCTACCAACCCGTTCTTTTTCCCAATCATTGCTGAGGCTCCATCTGTTGTTAAACCTGCTAAAGAGTGCCACTGCAGACCAGCGTGTTCTAGTGCATCTTTAAGGTTTTGAAAGATCTCAGTTGCTGTTGCTCTAGCGCACACTGTAGACAAGCTTAGCAGTTCTTTCATGACTTTAAAGTTAATATCAATATCTCTCACAAATATTGCCAGCTGCGCACTATCAACCAAATTGGTGCTCTCATCAAGCGTGATAGAGTATGCACCGAATGCTTTGCCTTTCTCGCAGAGCTGCTCCTCAAGATCTTTAGAAAGCTCAACAACACGCTCTGCTACTGTATTTGCAGACAGGCTAATATTGCTAAAAAACGTTTCTCCTGTCAGGACCTACGACCTCAGACACTTTGATTATACAGTCTTTAATAAATTCACCATCAGTGAACAGCTTCCCAGACAGCAATCACTTCACTCACCACATAACTTGCCAAAGCTGCTGCCTCTGACTCTTTATTTCACTTTCTGAAAAAGCTGTTGCTGCAACACTAATTCTTTCTTTAACTGCAAAGCTCTTCTCTCTCTCCTCCTCGATATTTATCATACTGCTCTGCATGCTTTGTTGTATAGTGCCGTTTAATATTGTACTCTTTTACGGCAACTCTTTCCTTGCAAATCAAACATGTCGCACTGTTTGTACTCCACAAAAAAAAAAAAAAAAAAAAAAACAACCGTCCACTTTTCTTGAAATTGCATGTGTTTGTGGCCAATTTTTCTTTTAGACATTTCTTTGCTCGTTTACGTTTGTTGGGGATCCCTGTACGATATATTTTCGAATGACTGCTACGATGAGTAGTTCATATAGTCTCAGTGCCACTCATTTTTTGTACTGATGCTGACTCAACGGAGAAAAACAATTGTTATGGCACAAAATGTTAGACTTTCACTGTCACCAAACTGCCAGTTCAGTTGCTCCTCCTGAACACATGTCGGTCTGTATGGTTTCTTATCTCTGCTGTAAACCAGTACTGTGTCAATTTACGGTAGCTAATGCGACAGTTCTTAAAGTGGTAGCAACGTATTACAACAGAACTAACCATAAACAATGCACAACATCGCCTACACACGTTTTGCAACTGTTTACTTGAGTTTTACGCACTCCATGGGGGCCAGATTAAATTACTTTTGTGTAACTATTTAGCAGGCCAAATTGCAGCGCTGTGCAGGCTGCATGTGGCCCGCAGACCGCGAGTTTGAGACCCCTGTGTTACAGGTTCCTACAATATGGCAAACAGGAGAGGACTGAGGGGACATCCCTGTCTGGTTCCTCTTGTCAGAGGAAACTGAGCAGACATCATGAATCGTTGCCATGCCCCTGATAGAATGGGCAGTGAGCTTCCCTGGAGGGGGCAAGTTGGCTTGTTTATATGTAGTATTAAACGTACCTGTGATCCATCTTGATAGCCTCTGTTTAGACCGAGCTTTCCCATGGGACTTAGCCCCATAACAGAATGCCGAGATGGTTTTCGGCAAAAAAGTAGGATTAGTGCAAAGTGTGACATTCACCCTGGCCTCTGCAAAACAAGGCTTAGCAGATGTGATCACAAGCAAGAAAGCCGCATTCATAGATAAATATTTCAGCTCTGCTAAATGCAAGGGCTCAAAGGGAGCCTTCATAAGTGCTTCAAGCATCAGACTAAGCCTCCAGAGAGGGACAATATCCTTCATAGGTGGTTCAAGCTGTTGAGCTCCTTTCAAAAAATGCCCCGCCTTAAAATGAACTCCTGAGGAGACCAAATCAATTTTATTTAAGCCGAAATAAAATTGCAGTATAATTGCCATGGGACAGGTTGTAGGGTCAAACCCCTTGGGCAAGCACCACATTTGAAAAACACCCCACTTGTATCCATACTGGAAACGTGTGGACTGCGCTCTGGCATTCTTTAAGGTGTCAATGACCCTATTAGAAAGCCCCAGACGGCTCAAAAGGCACCGTTCAGGGGCCAGATCCAGAGCTGCAGACTCGATGGGTTGGGATGCCACAATGTCCCCTGAGGCTGACTGAGCAGGTCGCAGCATTTCGGTAAGCTCCACGGCTGGCCTTTCAGGAGCTGTATCAGGGTTGGAAACTACAGTCTCCTGGGCCAATAAGGAAAGACTAATAGCACCCTGGACTGGTCCTGCTTGACCTTTTTCAAGCACAGAGGTAGCATAGCGATTGGTGGAAAGGCATACAGAAGCTGCCTCGGTCACTGGTGTGCCAAGGCATCTATTGCCAGCGGGTCCCCGGCTCCCATTATTAAGAACCAAAGGGGACAATGGGTTGATTATTGGGAGGCAAACAGGTCCACCTGTGCTCTCCCAAACCATTGCCAAATGAGGCTCACCACTTCTGGGTGAAGTCTCCATTCTGAGGCACTGGGGACTCCCCTTGAAAGGAGGTCAGCTGCCCAATTCATCACCCCAGGAAGATGTACTGCCCACAGTGAAAGGAGGTGATGGTATGCCCAAAGCAACAGCCTGCAGGCTACCCGATGGAGACTGGGGGACCTGAAGCTGCCTTGGGGGTTTATGTAAGCTACCACAGTAGTGTTGTCTGTCCGGACAAGCACATGTCTCCCTTGAACCTCGTGTAAAAAATTCTGCAAAGCTAGAAACACTACCTGCAGCTCCAAAATATTTACATGGACACCCTGCCACAGGGGTCTCCATACTCCTTGCGCTCCCCTGCTGTTCCACACGGTGCCTCAGCCGAGACGCATCTGTGGCAATAACCTCCCTTCTGGTAACACTGCCCAGTGCTATGCCTAAGCACAGATGCTGTGTCCACCAGGATAGCGCCTGCAGGCAGTGCCGAGACAGTGTCAGCAGATGGCCAAGGTTCAATGCAAGCTGAAAAATGCTGCTGGTGAACCAGCCTTGGAGAGGGTGCCTGCGTAGAACACCCAAAGGAAGGGACTGGGAAGCTGCTAACCATCAAGCTCAGGAGCCAATGAAACATTAACAGGGTGCCAAAGGAACATGAAGAAGCAGGTGCTGTACCCGTTTGACCCCATGATGAAAGCACCTCAAATAGAAAACCTTGGTGTACCGGAGGAGACACCTGAGAAGGAGCGGGATCATCCTCAAAAATATAATTTTTCTGCTTGTCATCAACAGGCCATGGAACAGGCCCTCTTAATCAGTGGCAAAAGCTCTGCTGACAATAACATGTGCGCTACTGGTGTTGCTCTGAACTCTTGATCAACTACCTCCTCAGAAGCAGCGATAGACAGCAGATCCTCCTGCTGCCATTCTGTGTGTACTACTCCCTGTTGCTCTAATGGTGTAGAAGGAGCAGGTGCAGCAGTGCGGTCGTACAGTAGTTCAGCCAACATTTTCCTCTGTTGGGAGACTGCCTCCCAGAGCTGGTCCAGCAGCTCAGAGCTCTCCGATCTAAGACCGGCGGCCCTTTCTCCTCCTCTTCTTAGGTGGGAAAGCTGGAGAAGGGGATGGAGAAGGAGAAAGAGAGGATGAGGAGGACTGTGAAGCCGGTCTCCTACGTGAGGTTTTCCTACTCTCCCCAGGCACAGAGCCCTCATAAGAGGATAACCCTCTCTTTTAAGTTAAGGAAGGATGGGAGCCTTGTCCAGGTGGAACGGACAAAGAGCACTCTACAGAGCTGAGTGACACTCGTTTCTCCAATGTACGCTTAGAGAAAGACGCACAAAACTCAGTAGTTGCAGCCGGCAAGAGCACATGCCATCCCTGTCCATACATTGCAAGAATGAAACCCTGGCATTATATAACCACAGTAGTGTGCAACGCAAATAACAGTCAGCTGTAATGTCTATAACATTAGAGCATATATTACTAGCACCCAAGGGAAACAACTCACGCAGCAATGTTGCTATGCAACCGGCAATGCATCAACAGTGGCAATGACTGTAACCAGATCAGCTGATAGATCAGGGATGGTACTGTGCCTAAGCCTCCCACGGCATTATAGTACAATATACCATTGACACACAAAGTATGGTGCACGGTACACATGGTACTGTGTAAACGGTATGGTACGGTGTACAAAGCACAGTATGGTGCAATGGTCAAGTATGCACAGTACGGTACACAATGCACAGTATGGTGCAAACGATATGGTACGGTGCACAGAGCACTTGTACCCTTAGTACGGTGCACAGTATATACGGTACTGTATAGTGGGCAATGTACGGTATACACGTACGGATAAAACAGTACGGTACAGATGAAAATGGTACGGTTTAACACACAATCCATGTGAGGTAGGGTGCAATGGAGCGGTGTACGGGACAAAGTACAGTGAGGTATGGTGCAAAGCACGGTACACAACCATTACGGTAACCTCGCTCGCCAAGAACGGTGGTAGATCACTGACCTACCACCGTAACCAAAGAAGGAAAATACTGGATGCCCACCTGAATAGCTTCTGGCTTAACACAGCACTGCCCTAAAACAGGCTAAACAGGAAGCCTGCTTTCAAGTCGTGGCACTGTAGCAGAGACCAGAGTGGCAACAAAACACTGTGGGAAGGACTGTGAGCAGTCAGACCCAAAGCAAAGCTGAGCCCAGCAACTGCCAGTGAATCGAAAGGGTAACCTCGTTCATTGAACTGGTGGGAACGGGAGCTGGTCTGGGACCTACTGTTATCACAGATGTGAAATAAGGATGTCCACCTGTAACGCTTTTTGGCTAACCAACCCGAGGAAAGCCTACTAGAGCCCTAACAGTCTTCACACTAATTCAGCAGGTAGATCTTAATGTGGCAACGAGACATTGTGGGAAATCCGCAAGCAGAATGACCCAGCGTAAAAATACAAGAGAGAAGAAAATTCTCACACAAAACAGTAACCAAACAATTACTGTTATTTTAATATATTTTTGATAACAAAACAGTAGCCAACTAAAGATCACAGGGAAGGGGCTGCTGGCTTTGCGCAGGGCACAAGGCTGCTGAGGGACTAACTAAATAACCATGGCTGAGTGCACAAAATGTGAAGTAATTTTATTAAAAAATGTGAAAACAATAGCAATATGTGTAAAAACACAAGCGAAAAATCAGATATAACTGTTTCTCTTATTTGTTCATAGATCTCTCCCTTCAGGGAGTGAAAGGAAAAATGATGACGATATTTGTTTCAGTGGTTGTTTATGCCCTTGGGAGCGGGCACGACTACATCACAAGCACTATGTGCAATTCCGATATACCTATTCAGGTTAGACGGTATTAAAGGATTAATACCCATGAGGCAATGGTTACATTTCATACTTGATAAGGAACCAGTTAAAACATAAGCAGTTGAGTACTGTACAGTGTACGAATCATATTAATGAAGGGGGTCCCAAAGCTAAATCGCTGCAATACAGACCACAAATAATCCCATTCCATCTGTCAAAGGCTTTTTCAGCAGCTAATGACAAAACAGCAGAGGGCACTGACAATCCCTCAGCCAGATCTATAACAAATTATCTGAAAGCAAGTCTGCCTTTCATAAACCCTATCTGACTGTGGTGAATTAGGGAGTGAATACACGAGTCAAGTCAACGGACTAAACACTAAAGGATCTTTTCCTTTTTCAAAAGAAGAGATCAACACAGATTTCTGGTCTCTGTGAAAGGAGACGATTTCTAACGAATAGTTAACTGACTTTAGGAGTAGGGGGCCAATCTGTTTCCATAGTAATAAGAGAAGTTCCTGTGGCAAACCATCTACCGAGGGCACGACCTTTATTCATTGTATGTACTGCATCCTCCAGCTCCTGTAACGTCAGAGGCATGTCTAGCATTGAAACTTAATGAGGAGATAGTTGGGGTAATTCCAGGCTGTTCAGAAAATCATCTATAACACTGGTGTCTACTGTTGCTTCAGATGTGTAAAGTCGAGAGTAAAATATCTTTAAGACCTTGTTTATTTGCTGTGGATGGTAAACCACCCTTCCCATTGTATCTCTGAGGGCATCCACAGAAGTACATTTTTCTGCTTGTTTTAAGCGCAAAGCCAATAATCTGCTTGGGCATTGAGCATGTTCATAATAAAGCTGTCTACAGTTACGCAAAATAAATGATGCTTTGTTTCTAGACAATATTTTATGTCTGGCTTTCAAAGCAAATAGGTCCATCTTCGAGTTATAAAAACAGAGTTTCAACTATGATTCAACATGTCTAACATCCTGCTCTAGATTTGTTCAAATGGGGGGGCCACCTCTGAGGATAAACTGAGTGCCAGGAAGTCTTCTAAACTCTCTGTTAAATGTTTAACAAAATCTTTAACCTTGTTTCTCTTATCTGTTCATAGATCTCTCTTTACGTTTAATGCTTTAAGTATTAAACTTCCAGCGCTTGGCCCGTAGGAATAAAATTGAAAGTGCATGACACAGGTGCATGGTTCGAGATGAATATATTTTGGCTCTCTGTGGACTTCATAAACCACAAAATGTTACCGGATACTAGAATAGCATTGATTCTGCTAGAAGTTTTATGCCTGCCCGAGAAAAACGTATAATCACGTGTAGAGGGGTTCTGAATCTGCCAAGGGTCACAAATCATCTTGCTCGTTTGGTTGTTAGTAGCTTATTGATCCCAGAATCTCATCAAGCAGCTTCTTGAAGGATCCCAGGGTGTCAGCTTCAACAACATTACTGTAGAGTTGGTTCCAGACCCTCACAATTCTCTGTGTAAAAAAGTGCCTCCTATTTTCTGTTCTGAATGCTCCTTTGTCTAATCTCCATTTGTGACCCCTGGTCCTTGTTTCTTTTTTCAGTTCGAAAAAGTCCCTTGGGTCAACATTGTCAATACCTTTTAAAATTTTGTATGCTTGAATCAGGTCGCCCTGTAGTCTTCTTTGTTCAAGACTGAATAGATTCAATTCTTTTAGCCTGTCTGCATATGACATGCCTTTTAAACCCGGAATAATTCTGGTTTTTCTTCTTTGCACTCTTTCTAGAGCAGCAATATCCTTTTTGATCAACAGATCTTTAATAAATTCATTTCATAATTGAGTAGTTTTATGACAGGGTGTGGCTGAAGGGTAAGATGCAGTGTGATCCAATGGTTAAAGTCCAGGGTTTGTAACCAGTAGGTCACTGACTGACGCACCGTGTGACCCTGAGCAAGTCACTTAACCTCCTTGTGCTCCATCCTGCGGATGAGATGTTAAATCAATGTCCTACTGTAAGTGACTCTGCATATAATGCACAGTTCACAGCCTACCTCTGTAAAGCGCTTTGTGATGGTAGTCCACTATGAAAGTACAGATAAAAATAAAAAATAAAAAATAAAGATACATAAAAATAAAGATATTATTAGATGAGTCTGACACTGGATTAAATAGCTGATTGAAATCTCCCGCCAACATTACAAGGATATTTCCCAGTGAAACTAATATATGTTTCATCTGGTCAAAAAACTGTGCATTGAAGATATTTGGTGCACAGAGAACGGTAATACAGACCTCTACGTTATTCAACAGCACAGTCAAATAGCAGAATCACCCATCTGAATCATTACCTTGCAGAAGAATTTTAAGGTTGAGCTGTCTCTTGGCAAGAACAATGACACCCCTCTGTTTATTCTGAGCAGAGGAATATGGAATTACCTTGAAATGTTTATTTTGAAAACATGCAACATCACTTGAAACCAAATGAGTTTCCTCCAAACACGCAATATCAATCTTGTTTCTTAAAAGATAATCTAAGCACTGTGCTCTCTTTATAGGATGTTTGGCCCCTTGTAAATTCCAGGAAATAATGACAACACTAGCCATGGTCAGAGACAGGAATAAAGATCATGGAGAATGAACAAGTAAAAGACCTAGCACTCAGAAAGCAAAGATATGCGACATGGAGAAAGATCACGACTTGGCATTCATCTTATAGCTATATCCTGTAGGACAGTAGCATGGTAATGACAAAAGCACAGTTAAGTAAACTGAGAGGGTAGTGTGATTACAAAGATTTAGGATGATGAAGAAGAGAGCCAGAGGGAGCACACTGTATATCAGAAATCTCAAGCCACGGACTTCCAGTGGGCGGATCTAGGAGATGAAAGCAAACTAAGTGAGCTCCTGTTGAGATTAAGCTAATTCCTGCTTTTCACGGTAATGTTTTGCATTATAACTCTCACAATGTATCTAACTATCGAAAAAGAAATGAATAAAAACAAACCCACGAAAGAGAAAATAAATTCAACACAAAGTTCGCCTTCCAGGTGGGAGTTTGAACAGGAGCCGGTCACCCTCACCATGAGGCCACCGTCATAGCAGTTCATCGCAATCAAGAGAGGGCAGTGCGCTGGTTCTTACAGAGCTAAAAATAATTAGGCGAGAAATGTCTGCCTCATTTGATAAAATGGAAAGCTCAATAAATGATATTAAAAGCACACTGGCAAAAAATGACAAAAGGATGAGCAAGATGGAACACAGACATGAAGAACACGACTAGAAATTCATCCTGCATGACAAAGCCGCAAGTTTTTTAATGAAACAAAATAAGGCTATGCATGATAGAATGGAGGATCTTGATAACCAAGGCCGTAGAAACAACACACGTATATTCGGGGTGCCAGAAGATGCCGAAGGGAAAGAGACTATACTGTTTATTGGAAAATTGCTGAGTGAACTCCTTGAACATGGACAAAGCAACTCCAGTTGAAATTGAAAGAGCACATAGAACACTAGCATCCAAGCTGAAGGGCCCTAATGCAGGTCCTCGTGCTCTCGTACTGCGCCTGCTGAAATCTCAAACCAAGCAACTTATTCTTCGCCGGGCTCGTGAGAGAGGAGAACTGAAATTAATGGATAAATGTATCTCAATCTACCTGGACATTTCAGCCGAGCTACTGTGAAAAAGAAGAGTATGATGGTATTAAGAAAGCGCTCATAGCTAAAGGGACACGGTACTCTGTTCTCTACCCCAGCAGAGAACGACACTCTCCTTGGAACCCTCGGAATCACCTCACCTGACAGAACAGATGGCAGACCGAGCGAGAGAGACATGGCGACAATGTGGGAAACTGTAATGCCGAGAAGCATTGAGAGACGTAGAGAGCGATCTACTGTAAGAAAATACTAACCACACTACGTGGACAATATTCCAGGATGACACTTCTTATTTTCTTTTTATTATTAAACAAGAATAATAACTAAAAAATATCATCACAAACAACATGCCCCAACAAACTCTCATTGACTCAGTGATTGATGAGAATATTCTTAGATAAGTATAGACTTTAACCCTCTAGTTTTGGGTGTGGAGGTAACACTAGCATGCATCTCTTTTCAATGCAAATATTATAACTAGCTGCAGTTATAGTATTATTGTTTTCGTTCTGTTTTTGTTTAGAGTGTATGTATGTATGTATGTATGTATATATATATATATATATATATATATATATATATAGTGTGTGTGTGTTTGCAAGGAGGCACAGACAAGTGTATGTTGTTAATATTAACTTATGGCTTTCAAGTTGTGGCTTATGTTTTTACCTCTAGAATGCTCTCCTCAGCTATAATATATAGCTGTAAGTACTGTGAGTGCACTAATGCACATACAGCATCGGTACAATTGATGTAGTAATATTTAATGTATTATTCTCCCCACTTCAATAAGGTTTATAGTTAATACCATGCTTTCACTGCCATGCTCACTAAAACTACAATTTGAGAAAGATGTATGTACGTGTGTGCATATATGTGTGTGTAGGGATGTGTATGGGTGTATGTACATATGTGTGTGTATGTATGTATATATATATATATATATATATATATATATATATATATATATATATATATATATATATGTGTGTGTGTGTGTGTGTGTGTGTGTAATTATTTATCGCTAGGGAGATGTAGCTTTATTTTTTTTTATTATTATTATCAAGAGTCTAGTGTGATGAAGGGGGAAGTGGATATGTTTACTGGGTTATTCCTCAATTAATACAGCTCCTGGAATAATCCTCATCTGTATTGTAAGAGACCACTCAACACTCAATTATTATAATGATAATAATTAGACAATAACGATATAACACAAATTTAAGGAAAAAAAAAAACAAAACATTACTAACAGCAATTTGTTACAGGATTAACGTTAGTGCAAACAGAAATATCTTAGAACACTCACAATTGCCCTGTAATTAGGTCTTGTAAGTGATTTTATCTTGCCCAAAATAGACACATTCCCATCAAGCTCTGTCATCTCCCTTGGATAATAATTCGCAGGGAATGTCAGTCTCAAGTGTCCTTCCTTTATTTTCTTTTAGATGAATCTCTCACATTTAAAGTAAAGAATTTCACTTTTAAAGGGGAACCCAAACGTATTTTTTTGTTCTATAAAAAACACTAAAAAATGTTCTTCCTATTCTGATTTGATATAAAAATATAAATATTGGATTTTGTAAGGCTCCTTTTTGGGTTACAAACAGCATTACAGTAGGTCTCTTTCCAACAAGGTACAGATGGTGAAATCTGACTTGTGACGTCATGGAGTGAAATCGGTGGCGGAAAAGATGGCGAATATTACTGAAAATAGGTTGGCGAGAAGCTGTGATTTCACTGACTGTACTTCTTCAAAAGTTAATGAAAATGACGAGTGTAATGGGGAAGGCAGTTTTCTTGATGACAGTGGGCTCGTTGTTGGTGTGTGTGGCATACAGCCCTATCAATTTGAGCTGTATGAAACTGAATGCAGTGCATCTGACGAAAGCGTGTCGGACATCGCTGAAGGCGATCGTCTACATAAAACAGACTGGTAAGTTGTTTTTTTTTTTATTTTATTTTATTTGTATTAATACTACAGCATGTATAAACTAACTGCAAACCAATTGATCTGAAATAATCAGTTTTTATTAAACGCTATTTAAAAAAAAAAAAAAAAAAAAACAACACAAACACACACTACGGTACATTCAATCCCAGGTACACTGCTGTTGCACACTTGAGCAAGATAGATAGCCTGCATCACTGAGTCAGTTGCAACGCCCATCTGTATAAATTGGTACAAATTTAGATTTTAAGCTTTGGATAAAACCCTTCCTATTACGATGGATTACAAAACAAATTATTATTTAGTTTCATAGTTCGTTAAATGTCCTTCTTTTAAATAGGCTTGTTACTTTTCAACGTTTATTTCTGTTCCCTCTACCTCCCTTTAAAACTGTAACTAGCATTGTTAATTCATGCCCTTTTCTTAATTAAATCAAGGATATCTGGTGATTTTGAAATAATCTGGTTTTTTGTAGCTATATAAAGATAATTGATCGCTTTACTCTCATGGTGAAGGACGCAAGCACTGCACTCTGCACTGAATAATCACATATTATTTTGAGAGAAACACAAACGTTTATTTCGCAAAACACGTTCTGTCTGGAGACAAACCTCTTTTTAAACTTAGCAAATAACACAAATACAGAAATAAAAGAAAAATGGTGTAATGAATGATGCGTTTCCATTAAAATCAGGTGATACACTGCGCTGTACTTCTGCTTGCTTGTTTGTTTTCTAACGTTTTGCATTGCATACTGTATCCTTACCTAATAATATTAATATAATATACGTGCCAGGCCTGCTGACAAATATTGTAAATAAACACATATCGAAAAAAATAACAAAATAAAAATGAATATAGGCTACAATCATTAATATATAATAAAGTGCGGATTACATAAATATACATAAAGCAAGGGGTAATAGCGTCTTTCTTTAGCGTGTACTGTTCTTGCGCAGCCAAGCAACTGCTGAATCAACAGCTGTGTGTAGAGCACAGAGTCCACCCGGGAAACTTGTCAGCGGGAAGTCCTCCACAACGTGAAGCATTGTCTGTTTCTGCCCATATGAGCAGAGTGGGCTGTCTACGAGGCCCCAGTCATAAAGATACGCTGCACACCGACCGTGACCAGTACGATAGCGATTGAGTAAAGTCCAATCTTGGCGTGGCAGGTCAAAGCCGGGCGGGCGGTCTGTTGGGTCGGCAAAGAGGAATTGGTTGCGAGTGTCGCTCTGGAACCACTCCTCTTGCCACTGGGTTGTTGATGACCAATCAGCGTCAGGAAGTGACAGCCAGACTGGACGTCTAGATTCCAGACGCACCTTTGGTGGATGGAGGATAAAGTCATGCAATGGTAGTGCCGGGTTATCCTGGATCTTGTTGACGATTTTGACCACTGCTTCCTCGCGAGTTGAGCGAAAAGTGCCGGAGATGGTCCGCATTGCAGAGTTCAGCTGAGTGTCAATTTTCTTTGCATGCGAACTGCGACACCAGACTGGGGCACAGTACTCAGCTGTTGAGTAGCAGAGAGCAAGAGCTGTGGACCGCAGGACCGGTGTTCGTGCTCCCCACGATATGCCGGCCAACATACTTAGCAAGTTGTTTCGTGTGCGGACTTTTGCGGCTGTCTTTATCAGGTGGTTGTGGAATGTCAGTGAATGAAATTGGGCTGTGATCACACTTAAGCCGTTTACCATCTAGGACTACATTCAGTTCCCGTAGCACTTGCATTGTGCAGGTGAAAAACTGCTGAGACAGTTTTTGGGACGGTTGGTTGGAGTCGCCAATATGACAGGGTTACACCCTTTTATTCTCTTTCAAAATGCTGATCTTCCATCTGGTAACTGTTTCTTTAATTTGGGGGTCGAAGTGAATACTGGGGTCCAGGTTCATACTGTCTTCATCTTAGTGGGTCAAAGAAACAGCAGCTGACTCCAGTAAATCTAACGGTGACATATATTATAAGCAGGCATACCCGCAGACAAGCCCTCACTGGTATCGAAATCAGACCTGCTCAGCCCGCCGTGTTTTGTCAAGAGGCTCACACATTTATGATGAGATGGTATTGATTTCGTAACCATCGATTCCTTCTTTGGTCTAATTGTGGATATGCATCAATTCTCAGCCGAGGCTGGATACCACAGGACCAAGCAATCACTGTTGTTTCGGCTTCCTGCAGAAAGCTCTCGTTTTCTGGACAAATGCTGTTCAAACCCTGGCCACTTGTGCAGTTTGTCTGTGTTGCTACGACCACCTGCAACACATCGACAGGGCATAATGATCAATTTAATTAACTGTCTCTCACACGCGCGACACTGCGAAACCAACGATAACAGTCAGAAGTACCAAAATCAGTTCACTCTATGACATCATCGAGCCCATCGGTCACGGAAATACCAGAGTGTGAAAAATGTACTTTTAACCTCAAAATGAACCACTTCTTAATCCTAAATTTGAAAACTACTTTTCAATTCTGTTTTTAGATGTATAAAAGAATAGTTTGGCATAAAGTTAGGTAGAGGTGTTTGGGTTCCCCTTTAACATTGTTTACTGTATCGTTCCTACTTTGTTTTTCCAAGTTAGGTTTTCCGAAAAAGAAGCAACTAATACTACTGTCTTATATGTGGGTTCCAATGACGGTTTAGTATAAAGATAGTCAAATACAATTCTTACCCACTTATTTTTTTTTTTCTAACAATAACATGGCATTAATTTAAATAATAACATACTATATAAAAGGGGTTAATCATCCTATTAAACACAAAAAAAAAAATTCTAATGCAGCTCAAACAGATGAATTGTGATATAGCCCTCCTCCAGGAGACTTGCCTTTCAAATAAGGAAAATATAAAACTTAAACGTGACCTGGTAGGCCAGGTTTATTACTCCTCACACCCCCTCCTCCAAGCGAAATGGAGTCTGTATACTCATTCATAAAATAATAGCTTTTTAATTTAGAGATAAAACAACAGATTCAGAAGGCAGGTTCCTGTTAATACATGGTTCTTTATTCAGTACTGACCTCACTTTGGTTAATTTATATGCTCCAAATAAGGCTCCCCACAATTAATTGGGAACAGCTTTCTTGAGGTTGCAGTACAGATGAACCCATGTACAATAACTGCTGGGGACTTTAATTGTACTTTATCCCCACGTTTAGACAAATCCTCACAGACAAACACCCCACTATCTAAAATGTCCAAAGCTATTAATTTTCATTGTAAAGAACAGGGATATGTAGATATCTGGAGATACCTACACCCCACTACTAAAGACTTTTCATTTTACTCTAAACTCCATAATGGCTATATACGATTTGACTTTTTCCTTATTCCCCAGACAATGACAGACCAAACTGGGGAGTGTACAATTAACAACATAACTATCTCGGATCATGCCCCAGTAACACTATCACTGAAACTAGGGGATCAGCTGCCCAGAGAACACTCCTGGAGATTTAATACTTCACTGATTGGCCAGTCCGATTTCCAAGTATTTATCAAAACTGACATTGAAAAATACATTGAACTTAATTCAGTGGAGGGGGTTAGACCAACATTAATTACTATGGGAGTGTGCAAAGGCTTATTTGAGGGGACAAATTATTAAATTATCCTCATCTCAGAAAAAGATGAGATTAGTAAAACAAAAATAATTAGAAAAAGTAATTGACGAGTTACAATCAAAACACAAAGCCAAAAGATATATTCAACTAACTGCAGCAAAAGGGAAACTTAACTCACTCCTTACTTATAAAGCTGAGGGCTCTGCAAGATTTGCACGCAACAAATACTATAGTGAGGGTGACAGACCGAGTAGACTCCTTGTCCTGCAGCTCAAAAAGGATGCAGTAGAACGATGCATACCAAAGATTAAAAATTCCAAAGGCGAAACTACCTCAGACCCACAGGATATAAATAGATTATTTGCTGTGTTTTATGAAAAATTGTATGAGAAACCCAAAAAAGTATTCCACCAAACAGTTTTTTAGATCAAATTGACCTTCCAACACTAACAGAACAAGAACGAGATATTTTAGATTAACCTATTACATCTATAGAAATACAAAATGCCACTAAAATTTGAAAAATAGGAAAACCCCAGGTTCAGACGGATTTCCAAAGGAGTTTTATAAAACTTTTAGCCAAGAAACAACTCCATTATTAAAAGGAGTCATAGATTACAATATACAAACTAACAAAATCCCAGACACTTGGAATGATTCTACTGTAACTTGAATTAAAAAAACCTTCAAAAATGTGCTGGACTGTGCGTCATATAGACCAATTTCCCTAATTAACTGTGATTCAAAAATTTTAACACAAATTTCAGCTAAGAATTGAAATGATAATTACAAAGCTAATCATACCAGACCAAACAGGTTTTATTACAGGTAGACACTCAACAAACAACATTAGGCGATTATTAAATACATTGAATTATTCCAAAATTCACCAGACAAGAGCCTTTGTACTCTCCCTTGATGCTGAAAAGGCACTCGACCGAATTGATTGGAACTTTTTAACATCTGGACTTCACAAATTTGGGTTTGGGGACCAATTTATAAAATGGATACAAAACACGCTCAAGTCCTAGAGCTTCAGCACGCACCAATAATAATAATACTTCTCGTTCATTTCCACTCCAATGGGGCACACGACAGGACTGTCCTCTTACCACTCTTTTATTTGCCCTTAGTATAGAACCCCTGGCAGAGGCAATAAGATATTATAAAAACAATCAAGGTTTATGGATCAGCACAACAGAACACAAGATCTCTTTATATTATTCTCGATATAACGGAAGCCTTGATCTCCACTCCAAATATTTTTTAAATAATTGAGGAATATGGCGCGACATCGGGTTACTGGATAAATATGAACAAAACAGTAGCTATGATGGCTTTCGGGCATATACCTACTAGAGAGAACTTTCCCTTTCAATGGACTTCCTCAAGTATTCAATATCTAGGTGTCAATATAACTCCAAATTATGATCAATTGTATACAGCTAACTTTCCTGCAATAATATGTTTGTGAATAAATTTGTGAAGGCACAGAACGATGGATGCCACTGCCTCTCTCATTAGCTGGTCGCATAGCTTCAGTGAAAATGAATATTCTTCCACATCTTCTATATTTATTCTCAATGCTCCCAGTTAAAATTCCAGTTAAGGTCCTAACTCAGCTTGATCAAACAATATCCAAATTTATCTGGCAAAGCATAAAAGCTTGTATAAGTTACAAAAAATTACAATTAACAAAAAAATCTGGAGGACTTGGACTCTCTAACTTCAAACATTATAATTGGGCTGCACAGCTCTATTACATGGCTGCCTGGATTAGACAACCTGAGGACTCTTTATGGCTAGAAATTGAAAATGTATACTGTCAGTCAACACCACTAAATTACTTACCATTTATAAACAACCAACAATTAATAGGTAGAATTAAAGATAACCCCATTATAATGCATACACTTAGAATCTGTCAAGGAGTAGAACGTCAATATAAAGTTTATGGAAGTCTCTCCAGACATTCACCTATATTCCACAATCCAGACTTTCTCCCAGCCTTAATGTCACAAGGATTTAAGGAATGGCAAGAGGAATCTGCAGAATCTCTATTATTTAGGGGTCCAACCCTAAAATCGTTTGAGGGTATACAGTATATCATGCAATTTACCATTAGCCCCCTCCCCTCACAGTACAAACGTCAAAATACAGAACCGCTTACTTTACCTTTACAAAAAAGGAGAGCTGCATCTTTGCCGTAACCCACTATTTTCATTAATGACGTTTCAACCTGACTCACCTGATCTGAGAGTAGGGTTGCCAACAGGCTCCAGAATCTTAGGACACTTTAAGAAAAGTCAGGTTTTGTAACTCACCTCTCTAAACTGCAGTTTATTCAGTCAATTGAGTGTGAATTGTGAGAACTGTCACTAAACTAATTGAACTGTTTGTTACCAAAAGCACACACATGCATGCGAGGATCATTTTCATCAATCAGAACTATACAGCAGCTGGTTGGCTTTCTGAGTCTCTGACTGGGCAGGGCTGTGCGAACCAAGAAATATTAAACAAATAGAAACTTTACCTGCTGTCACAAGGTTAAATGAAAGAGTGCAGGTGAGTGCAAAGTTATCTATAACTATAACTATAACTATATCTATATCTATATCTATAATGGTGCTGCACTATTTTGATAGATATTGTTTACCGTATTAAAAAAACAAGTAATCGTTTTCGATTAATCGTTGTTAAGAGGCTCTCCGGATATAATCGCCATTTAAATACATTTACTAAACTGCTCAAGCAATTCACACTCATTTTACATGTCGAATACATTGCAGTTTAGTATAAAATCTGACCTGCTTTAAAGTGTCGCGAGATTCTGGACCCTGTTGACAACATTATCTGAGAGCTATAAAGAAAAAAATTACCGTGATGAGTGACCTCAGTGATCTCCCTGCGAAATAAAACCCACGTTCATTTAAACGCACCGTGTGTGTAACACATCAAATAGGCAACGAAACAGTTTAAAAATGATTTTAATAAAACACAGCAGTTCCCAAATGGTTCAACTTGTATTGGCACATTACAATATCTTAACATTTTATTTACTAAAGCATATTGTTCACCAACGTCTTGCACAGCTGACAGTTGTAAAGTTACAAACAATATATATTTCTGTGCAATGATTTTTTATTTATTTTTTTTCTCTCCGTATGATCTGTAGAACACGTCTCAGCCAAAGCAACAACGCACCAAAGTCTTAATCAGTTTGCCATTACCATGTTTTACAGGTTTACTGCCTAACTATACGAAAAGTGTGATGTGATTGTGCTGTTGCATAAGGGGGTATGTTTTCATTCAGCAGATGTATGGCGTGTTTAGTGCGTGCACCACCAGTAATAGGGAGTTGAGAGCATTGACAGAGTTCATCAAACGTGTTCTTGTTATTAAGTACAAAAGTTACGTTCAATAACAGATTCGTATCTTTTGCTTGAAGAAGAACTGCACACATTGGAGGGACGTATTAAAATGGATGTGTGTCTGGGTAGACATTGGATTTGGATTCTGTTCACTGAATCCTAAGTATCTGGCCTAATCTGAACCCTGCTTAAAAAGTAGGTACTAGTTTCTATATGGAAGTGTATTGTCCCAGGATAATTTCATATTTTCTATAGATCGAGAACTAATATCCACTAGAATACACAATAAAAGGTTTGGGTCAATGTGACTTACACACTCCTATAAATTATTAAAATTATGTCTAATTCAAACTCTTGAACTCGCCCATTGCTGTCTTGACGTTTCTGCTCCCTGCTATCTCCAGACTATCATTTGTCCCTACACCCCCTCTCGCCCCTCCTCTCTTCCACCTCTGGCAGATGAGCTGCACCCCCCCTCCGCTCCCCTGCCTCCAGGGCCTGCTCCTTCTCCACCCTTGCCCCTCAGTGGTGGAATGACCTACCCACGGATATCAGAACTGCTCAGTCCCTGACCACTTTCTGGCACCTCCTCAAGACACACCTGTTCAGACAGCATCTGTAAACCTTACAACCCTTGACTACACTGGACCACATGGCACCCAATTGTACCAGTACTTGCATCAGCTTGTACTTGCACTGAAGTGCTCCACATCTTGCCACATTCAACTACTGTTCCTAACTATAACTGTATCTTGTATTTGATTTTACTCTTATAGGTAACCATACTCATGTTTTTTGTATTTGCTCTTATTGGGAAATCATTCTCATCCATTTATCATACTAACTCAAATATTTACTATAAGTTATAACTGCTCTTAGTCAAACTTGCTCTTACTGTAATCTTTATTTTGCTCTTAAATTTGATCTTATTGTGCTTTCATAACTGCTCTTATCTGTATTATGATTAGGGTTACTACTATTCGATTTTTATTTTTTTGCCAAATCGACAACTAATATCAACGTTTATTTTTTAAAGAATTTACCATATTTTTCGATCTTTATTTTTCACTTCAAGCAGAGAATGGGTGAAATTGACCTTTATGCTTTAAAAAAAACAGACACCAACATTCTAGTAGAACAACATTCAAAATGAAAGGCCTTCAGAGTTGAGAGGCATGAGAGGCCAGTGAATGATTCTGCTGACTGCTCCCAGTCAACATTCTTCTTTACTACCATACAGATATGGCCAAAGGTTTTGCATCACCCTATAGAATGAGCTAATTTTGCTTCACAAAGTCTAATAAAACCTGCTGAATAATGTTTTGTTAACATATGGAATTACATACTGCTTTGTCGTTTTCCAATATACTTACGAGAAAACTGACAAACGTTGAAGAATGTGACATTTTGAAATCTAACATGAAATACTGTACGACTATTATGGCTTCCAGTAGATTTTGCGATATGCTTGTAGTTTCTTTGATTACCTGATGTTAAATAAAATATATAAATTATGTTCATATATATTTTTTAATAATTAAGTCTCAATCCTAAATCTATGTGATGCTAAACTTGAAGCAGTAGCAGTGCACTCACTCACATGCTCTCCCAGGCAGCAGTAGCAGTGCACTCACTCGTGGAGACTGGATACGAGCTGCACAAGTCCCTTCTGTCTGCTCTCTTTTCACTCAGCAGCTTGCTCTTGGCAGGTCTCAGGCTTGTATTGAGAGCAGGTCCTCTCTGCTTGATGTAAGAGCTCACTGTTTGCAGAAGAGATTTTTACAGACCTCTCTTTCGGTGGTCAGGACTGAGGACTCTGAAAGGAGGCTGTGAATAGGAGTGCTCTGTAACTCACACACTGGCACAGGGTTCAATGGGAGTGCACAAACAGGCTGAGCGGCTCCCTGACATCACTGTGGAAGAGGTCTGGGTCCAGTCCTATATATAACACTGCCTTGCTGTGAAAGAGGTCTGGGTCAAGTGCTACATACTACACGTTTGTCCACGTCACAGTTACATTTTTATTGCATCTTATCCATATGTTATGAAAATTGCTAAGGGGATTCTTTACAACCAGTTGTTGATGGTATCATAATCTGGGGTGAATGGAGGCTGTCTGTTTGTTTATTTCAACATGATCGGCCTTTTCTTGTTACTGAAAGCTCTGTAATAACAATCAAAACAAGGGGTGTATGTCACTGACATGCTTGTTTTAGTTATTACATTTTTCTTAAAAAAAAAACAAAAGTAATGATTTCAAATGGTTTTATTCATATACACACACTTAAGAGAGTAACAAAATACATCCAATATACAACATTAATCCAATGACACTCACTTCCACTGCAAGTCTTTTTCAATGTCTACAATGCCTTTAAAGGTGACGTCAAAATGTTTGTAATTGAATCTGTTTATTTATTTTACTATGTCTTCATATACAAGGTCTACTTTTTATGCCAGTATTTTTGTAGCTTTCTTGTGAGAAAATGGCAGGGGGTTGGTTACTCTTTGAATACATAGCACATACTTCTGTGTAATTGGCTGCCCCTGATATTATTGATTAATTTGACTGAATGGACATGTGTGGTTGCTTATACAAGGTAACTCTGGGTTTTGCAAGCTGGTGAAAGCAGGTGACTGCACAGATGGTATATACAGTGGCTCTCAAAAGTATTCATCCCCCTTGGACTTTTCCACATTTTATTAAGTTACACATGGAATCAAAGTGGATTTAATTAGGTGTTTTTGCCACTGATCAACACAAAAAGACCATAATGTCAAAGTGAAAAATAAAATCTACAAATTGTTCTAAATTAATTACAAATACAAAACAGAAAATAATTGATTGCATAAGTATTCACCCCTTTGAGTCAATATTTGGTAGTGGCACCGCTGGCAGCAATTACAGCCATGAGTCTATTTGGATAAGTTTCTACCAGCTTTGCACATCTGGACACTGCAATTTTTGCCCATTCTTCTTTGGAAAATTGCTCAAGCTCCGTCAAGTTCCCAGGTCTCTTGCAGACTTCAGCAGGTTTTCCTCCAGGATTTTTCTGTACTTTGCTGCATCCATTATGCCCTCTATCTTCACAAGCTTTCCAGGCCCTGACGCTGATTAGCTGCCACCACCATGCTTCATGGTAGGGATGGTGTTCTCAGGATGATGTGCGGTGTTAGGCTTGCGCCAAACATAGCGCTTAGTGTTGAGGCCAAAAAGCTCTATTTTGGTCTCATCAGACCATAGAATATTCTTCCTCTTGGTCTCAGAGTCTCCCACATGCCTTCTGGCAAACTCTAGCCGAGATTTGATGTGAGTTTTTTTCAACAATGGCTTTCTTTTTGCCACTCTCCCATAAAGGCCAGTTTTGTGAAGCTATTGTTGCCGTATGCAGAGTGTTTCCCAGCTCAGCCGTGGCAGACTGTAACTCCTTTAGAGTTGACATAGGCCTCTTGGTGGCCTCCCTGACTAGTGCCCTTCTCGCCCGGATACTCAATTTTTGAGGACGGCCTGTTCTAGACAGATTCACAGTTGTGCCATATTCTCTCCATTTCTTAATAATGGACTTTACTGAGCTCTGCGGGATATTCAATGCCTTGGAAATGTTCTTGTATCCTACCCGATTGGTGCTTTTGAAGAACATTATTCCGGATTTGCTTTGAATGTTCCTTTGTCTTCATGATGTAGTTTTTGTTAGGAAATGTACAAACCAACTGTGGGACCTCCCAAAGCCAGGTGTATTTAACCTGAAATCATGTGAAACACCTTAATTGCACACAGGTGGACTCCATTCAACTAATTATGTGACTTCTAAAGACAATTGGTTGCACCAGAGCTTATTTAGGTGTGTCATAGCAATACTTATACAATCAATTATTTTCTGTTTTATATTTGTAAATAATTTAGAACAATGTGTAGTTTTTATTTTTCAGTGGCAAAAACTCCATTTTAATTCCATGTTGTAACACAATAAAATGTGGAAAAGTCCAAGGGGGAATAGTTTTGAGAGCCACTGTAAAAGCTGCTTTAGCTACACTTTTAAGAAGAAAGTTTACAAACGAGAGGAGACCATTCGGCCCATCTTGCTTGTTTTCAGTCACTTTCAGTAATAATAGGCATGTGTCAGCTAGTAGGTGCTTCTGTATGTAATGTATGGCCTTTGGAACTGCGTATATCTGGGGATTTCAATGTTATATTGCAATTTTGTCTTACATTTGTATTGTAATTTAGCCTGTGCAACTGTTTGGGTCTGTGTTCAGTACAGTGTGTTCATCACTTTAAAGTGTCTTAAGACAAAGGGGGTTTAAAACTTGTAAACATCTTCCTGAAGGAAGTACAGAGAGCATCAGGTAATCATCAGGGACTGGACATGTATCCCTCCAGAAGAATTAAAACACTAAACTATTGACAGATGTTACTTACTCAACCCCTGTACATATTGACTGATGGTCAGTAGTACCAATGGAAATTTGCATATTACTGTTCAGAGCTCAGTTCCAATATGCTGTAAACAGGAGCACCTGATGCCCTAATGAATAGAGCTTGGCATCCCTCAGGAAGTCATTAGGTCTTACTGTATATATTGCGGCATAGAAGATTATTCAGACAGTTTTCAATAACCTTACAGTTCAGTTGTGAAAAAATCAGAAGTTCTCTCTCTCAATGTGATGCCGTCTTCAGATTACCACTTTTTCTTAGTCATTGCGAATATATTTTATTATATTTTATATATATTATATTTAAATATATTAAAAAATGCACAGTGGTTGTAAAGTAGCACAGAAGTCCAGAGATGGGATTTAAAGGTTTCTGGTTGGGTCATCTTTATTACTGTACAGGGCGTGAATCTACAGAAGGTCAGAAATAATGTGTTTTACCCCTTGAAGGTCACAGGGCTGGACCATAACAAAGAATCTCATGACAGAAAACAAATATTTCAACAAACCTTTAGGGAAGGAATGAAATGCTTGAAAGTTGTTCGGTTTAGTTTAAATTGTTGTGCTCAAGTAAAGGAAGATTATTTCTTGCACAGATCTGTGCATGTTGCTCTCAACACATGCTTGTATAGCCTATTTTCTTCCTGAATAAGCAAGCTCCTGTTAATCAAAACAGAACAACTGAAAGAAAAAGAAAAAACAGTAACTAGCTACACCCTAATTGGTAATCAGATAGTATAGTCCTCAAGTCAGCATTTATATTTCACACAGAGAAGACCTGGTCGAAAGTGATTAAAGGAGAAATAAGCTTTACAGTGCTGCCTAACCAATATTCAACCAAGATCCAATTAGTAACCTACCCCATCCCCATCTACAAAGTGAATAAAGGACCACGTTTACTGTTTAAGATTTGGAAGCCTGCACTGGAAACTGAAATTGATTTAATTCAGGCAGACGACTTCTGTCAGCATCTACTGGTACATCTCAAAGCAGACAGTTGGTAATTTATATGATTAGCTACAGTAATTCATGTTTTCCTTAATAATAAATGAGCCATAACCACAGTTAATATTACTGGCGGCAGTTGTGGTTCATTTTTAATGCTACCGTGCTGAGTGGTGGGTCTGTTGAGTGGACAGAGCCTCACATGGCTGAGTTGTTTGTAATGCAGTTGTCGCTCCAGACACGTGTCTTGTAATGATTTAAGGTGGAATTGAAGTTGGGCATTCAGGTCCAGCTACAATCAGCAAGATAACAGATTTGACAGCCAGACAAGTTGTCCTGTAGCCTACAGTGATGAATTACTAATGTTTCACAAGGAGCTATTGTTGGGACAAACACTTGAATATTAGAACAAAATACTGCATGAAATGTTTTCAGAGACAAAAACAACCATGTTCATATTTATTCCACAATGTATAAATAGCTGTGTCAAAAATATATCATGCAATGGAAACAAATACATAAATGATGTCTGAAATCGAGAGGAACAGTAATTCCTCACACCAAGTTAAAAAAAATACAGCAAGAACTGCCAATGACTCTCTAGAGCACAGCCAAAAGCACCATTCCACTTTTAATAAGTAGTTTCCAACATTGTTAGGTGAAATGTAAAAAAAAAAAAAGTCAATACCTGTCATACAGTAAGAAAGATAATTCGACAAAGTAAGGTAAAAATGTCCTCCTCCTCTTTCTTATATTTGTTCTTCCACCATATTTTTGTAGACCCAGGCAATTTTATCCACCCATATGTATATTATAGAACATCTGCATTTAATGACATTAATTTGTTTTGTCAACATGGACATACACTGGGGAGCTGACTTATTTTGATGTCTGTATCATTTATATTAAATGATTTATTGATATTTTAAAATGGACTAGTCATACACATTGCATGCAAAAAAACTAAAACAAAAAGATTTATTTCTGTTTTAAAATGGAACTTAAATGGAATTTAATTATATTTTTAAGATTTTTGAGTCATCTTCGTCATCTTCATTCTGAGATTCTGATCCTGAGCTCTGAAAAATTTTGGTTTCCTATTAGTGTAACGCTCATTGTAGTGCCTATTGGATTAAGGAAGTAGGATTTCATCTCTTGATACTGGTTGATGAGAGTGACACTATTTGTTGTCCCCACTGGACAAAAAGGAACATTAATTACTGAGAATTAGCTATGCTGAAGGATAGCTTATATATTTGATAAAAGTAAAACATTGATAAATATAATACATTAATATAAATATTGAAATAAATGAATACATACACTAATATAGACATTTATTTATATTGATATTTATTTATTTTTCACTATCATATAAACACTACCATTTAATACTGTATGAAATAGAAATAAATATTCAGCAGTTCTTGTTCAGTTGTATATTAGTGAAGATTTGTGTACATAAAGGTTGTCATGCTTTCATATATTTTTACTTCCAAAATAAAAAAAATATATTGTAACGACCCGGACAATTGCTTTGCTGCAGGACTTGTCTATTGCTTGTCTCGTCTGTCTTTGATATGTTACATGTATTGTGAGGGGAACGGGTCATGACATTAGCATACAAATGGGGAGTGAGTGAATGAGTGGGGAGAATGTGTGTTGTTGTTTACAGGGGTTGCAGAGCATTTGAGAATTCAACACCGTCTCCCTGAGTTAGGGTTGCCACCTGTCCGGGTTTGACCGGACAGTCCGGGAATTGGCATCTGCGTCCGGATGGCAGGAACAGGCCCACCGAGAGGGAAGGGAGGAAGGGGAAATTTCCCCGGGGCCCAACACCCCGAAGGGGGCCCTGGCGAAGGGGGAATTATTATAACTTTTTTTAATATATAAAATGTTTTAAAACAAGTAGCCCTGCACAAGAACTTTGCGTTTCCACCAACACATTAAAAAAAAGAAAAAACTACAGCACTGCACACCGAGCTGATGTGCTTCTGCTGTGTAATGATTGTGTACATGGTGCCACTGCAGGCCTTGCAAAACACTTCCTTTCACGCAATGATCACAACTTTTGCATTTCATATTTTACTACACCAGAAGGCTGAAAAAAAGACATAGACATTTTTTTTTTATTTATTTAAAAACAACCAGCATTAAAAAAATGTAAAAGAACCCTAAAGTTATACAATATAAAACACAGTATGAATTATTCTATTAGTAAGATCTACAATTTGCTCAAAACAACACGGTGCAGCAGTTTGTTAGAAAAACTGTATTGTGTAAAATAAAGTACTTTCTTCAGCTGGTGGTAAACACAATCAGAGAATGATAGGTTATATTGCTTAAAATACAAATATATGTACTAATACAGGTTATTAATTAAGAGCAGAGATGAGTGGTTTATTTTTGGCCCCCAAATGTTTTACAGTTGTGCCTATTTGCTTTGTGCTAGGCAAGGCTGCCCCAATGGTTTCCTGAAACTTGTGTATTTGATATCTCCACTTTATATGACTTGTCCATTTTTATAACTTGGCGTTTTTTCATATTGAAAATGTGTTTTTGTTTCAGATAACTAACACATATTCTGCATGGTTTTTTTTTTCCTCTCTGAAAGAAGCTGCCCCTTCCTAGAAACAGGCTGTCACAGTCCATCAATGGCCAAGTACTCATGTGCAGTCATTAAAGAAACATGTTCGCTGTAACTGGCTCCCAAACCATTAAATGGCTTACCAGGGTTTCAATATCAATTGCTTAGCAAGGGCAAAAACCCTTTGCATTCAACTGCCATCAACTCGAATTGTAGCCTCAGACTGGCCAGGAAACCTGACTTCTTGCATGCCTCAAGACCATTCTGTGTAGCAGGCCTGCATTAGCGAGGATATACTGACTGTATGTAGGTGTGTCATATGTATGTGTATGTATACAGTAGGTATTTACATGACTATAGATAATAATAATAATAATAATAGTAAGAATAATAATAACAATCTCATCTCTAATACTGTAGTAAGGTCCCAGATGGAGTGTTTTTTTTTTGTTTTGCTTGTTTTGTTAAATCCATAATATAATAATAATAATAATAATAATAATAATAATAATAATAATAATAATAAATGCTCTAAAGAGGTGGATTCGAAGCTGGGAGAGGTCTCCAAAAAATTTTTTGTTATATCCACTACAATTATTAAGGGGGGGGGGGGGGGGTATTTAGTTCCATGAAAAAAATGAAATATCATACCTATGGTACCGACCTACTCATCTTTAGAAACCTGCACACCAGGTTCTGTTTTCAAAAAATATCCAAATATGCCCTGTAATGAGCTGATTAAAAGTGCCAACCCCAAACTACTGTATTACTTTGAAGGGTCACTGTGTTCCAGTGATCATTACAGACACTGCAGAGGTGCTGGTAGTCAGGGAGCCAGACAGCCTAAATAATGAAGGACTTGACACTCTTTGCTACAATTTGCAGGCCAATGTTTTATTAAAGTTTTGGTCTGGAACTCTTGACCACTTTGAGAAATTAGGTCATTTTGTCAGAAAAAATTACAATTACACAGACTGCTATTGTAAATTAAACGCTTTTTGACATTTTTTGTGTTTTCATTTTTTTCTGAAATTCCAAATTTGAGTGCTTAATGTTTACTAAATAAATTGTACACACTTAACGAAATGACAAGCATCCAAAATTGTGAAATAGCAGAATTTTGATGACATCATCAAACCAAAAATAATCACAAAATGTTAAATTTAAAAAAAATCCACTTAATTTGGTCATTTTTTAAAATGTATTTTATGTTTTAACACAGGGTCCACTTTGTTGCCTGGTCACTGGGTACCACAAACTGCCCCTCATCTATGTGAAGCATCTGCAGTGCGCCCATGTTTATAAACAGCAGGATGGAACTTTGCTCTTGGTCAAGCTGCATAACTAATTTTAAGATAGCCGTGATGACTGGAATCCCATACGTCATATATAGCAATGGGAAAGGCAATAATTATGAAAGGAATAAACCAATGTTAATATTACAAACTAGTAAGAAATTATTTAAACTATGGACAAATATATATTTTATCTGTCTATTTAAAATGTTATGTAAAAATGTTCTGCTATTATTTTAAATGTTCTGTTACAACCCACCCACCTATTGCCAAATGCTTCAATAAAAACTTTAAACCCACATGAATATGAGTGTCAATGGATGTTGTGACAGTAGGGCCACGGAAGACAGTTCTCTCATGGCAGCCAGGTAATGGGGAATACAGGAAACATATTTGTAATGCCTAGCTGCCACCAGGTATGGAAGCATTTCCTTAACTTCAGCTGGGTGTTCCTCCCAAGGGCCAGCTCGTTCAGCATGAATGTTCCATTTCAGGATCATTATCCTGTCCATGTACATGAGACAGAGTTTTGCAGTTGGAGATGTGCAATACAATTCATCAAGCTCAACCATAAGAGTCTGTATTTTCTTCAGAGGCTCTGATGCACTTGAGCATGCCTTTGATGCCTTCTCTGCATTCTTTTTTGACATGGCCTGTGAGCTGAAGGATGCTCTGAGAAAGTAATGACAAACATTCAAGGTCTTTGTCTACTTCACTTGCCAACCACTTCTCAAAGGATTCACAATGTAATTCAAACATCCCACTACGAACCCACTATGAAACATAACCTTCCACATGTATGTCTTCAATTCCAGTTATACTCATGAGGTATTCATTGGCACCCATAAAGTTTAGTGCAATATGAAAGCCACCCATACAAAGCATCACTTTGTTGTTCTTTTTTTGGTAACCAAGGGCAATGTCATAGATGGCCTGATCACATGTCACAATGCTGAATTCTTGCTCCATTTTCCTGGTGACATTAATGCGATACCGAATAGACCTTTCAACATCAGGATTATCAGGTGACTGGGGGTAGAAAGGTCCATATCCGTCAGGGTTAAGTAGCTGCTTACACATCTGGAATGCTTTTAGATTTTTGATAGAGGTCTCATGGGTTTTGAGCAGAGGCATGCTAGCCACAGATTGTATCACTTCATCTTTGCTCAAGTACTAATAGATTATATGTGTAGTACCATGCACTGATCTGCCATCTTTTGTGCACTCAACAGTGCATAAGTCTACCTGGCTTCACGTTTTCTTGAGAGACTTGATCATTAACTGCAGTTGTCATGGTTACATATCTCTGTGCATCTTGATAACTAATGCTGTTGTCAAATCTATTCAGGAGTGTGATTGTTTCCTTTCTTCTGGTTGTTTTTAGGTTATGAAGTGCAGGGCCTACATGCTTAAGAGTTGGGATACATGAAACAGCTGCACAGATATATTGAGCAAGATTAAGAACTTGTTCAAGCTGTTTGGGATTTAAATGGACTCTCCCATCTTCACCCACATCTGCAGATGCATCTGTCAGCAACCATGTCACATGACTAGAGATTGTTGCTCAAATGTTGAGATGCAGCTACATAAGAAATGCCCATTGTGGGAAGCTGAGACTGAGCCCTCTGTTGTGACCTCTTTCTTTGTTTGTATTTGTTTTGAAACTTGTAAATATGCAGTTTTTCTATTTGTGTAACTCTTTGCATGATACAGAAATTCATGTTTTGAAATCAACTCAACAGAGACATCCTTATGCTGGGTTTGAAT